>NW_023270426.1:40824981-40962791 GCF_011800145.1 Mirounga leonina
TTCTTTCTTTCTTTCTTTCTTTCTTTCTTTCTTTCTTTCTTTCTTTCCTTTCTTCTTTCAAGAGAGCAAGGGATATGGGGGAGGGACAGAGGGAGAGGGAGAGGAGAGAGAGAATCTTAAGGAGGCTCCACGCTCAGCCTCGATCTCACGACCCTGAGATCATGACCTGAGCCAAAATCGAGAGTTGGGTGCTTAACTGACTGAGCCACCCAGGTACCCCTCTTTGTTTTTTAAGTAACAGAATTCCAATTTGGGGGCAGAAATGCACCCACTTGAAAGACTATATTGCAGTTAGATATGACCATAAAACTAAATTACAGACAATGAAATGTGAGCAAATGTTTGAGTGAAACTTCTGGGATGGCTTTTTAAAGGAAACCAACCCAGCAGGGAGACGTTCCCTGTCCTTCTTTCTGTTGCTTGGAAGCTGGACACAATGACTGGAGCTCCAGCTGCCATCCTGTAACTTGAGGTTATCTGGAGCATAGAAGCATGCTCAGCAAACATATGGGAAGCCTAGATCCCTGGTGATTTCATGGAGCTACAACCCTGGACTGTGTGCCTTTAGGTTTTTTTTTAAGTGAGAGAAATGTAATCCTAAGAGGTTTTCAGAGTCCACTTAGAGTCAGACTGGGGAGATTGTGGGAGCAGGTGGAAGTGAGGAGATGGACTCACAGTAGTTGTGATAAATCGAAAGTGCAGCTAAGAAGTACGAGGCTGGCTGCTCAGTCTGTGGATCAAATGGGAGCAGCCAGATTTGGGGAGTTCACAGTCCCAGCCCAGCCAGCGGGGCTTCTCGGCAGAGAAGGTCCACCAGGTCCTGATTTAGCCAAGAGAACACCCCACAACACAAGAGACAGGCAGAAAAGGGAGACTAGAGGATCTGTAGATATAGCTAGTTGCACAGGGATGTGCATAGGTGGATATCAGTTCCCCAGAAAGCTCTCTAAAGGCCAGCTGTCATTATGGGGAAGACAGACACAAGGGCGTGAAATGCTGGAAGATTGGCTGTTAATCTGAATTAACTAAAGAAATTGCTCTACATGTTTAAGTGTTGGATTGATTGTCACTGGATTGGATTCTTTCTTTTCTTTTTCTTTCCTTTTTTTTGGTGCTCCTCATTTGGCAGGGGTGAGAAGAATCGGAGCAGATATAGGGAAAAAAAGATACTAACGACATTTATTTTGCATGTATGAGTATAATGCCGGCATTGGCCCTACCACAGTATGGACGCTTTTATCCCCATTTCACAGATGAGGACACTGAGACTTGGAGTAGCTTAAGGACTTTAAAGTCACATGGTTATTAATTATGTTCATATTTAAAAATTCTATTTCTTTTTTAAAATAGAAGATTTTATTTATTTACTTGAGAGAGAGCACGGAAGTGAGAGAGAAAGCACAGAGGCAGAGGGAGAAGCAGACTCCCTGCGAGTGGAGAGCCCAATGTGGGGCTCAACCCCAGGACCCTGAGATCAGGATCTGAGCTGAAGGCAGATGCTTAACTGACTGAGCCACCCAGGTGCCCCCAATAATTCTACTTCTAGCACATTTTAGGTTTAGAGCACGATGTGCTTCAGTCCAAGAGGAGGACTGGCAGTCGCCACAGCCATGGTCTCCTTGTTCTGTGTGTTCAGTGTTGGATGACAGGTCAAGCCAGAACTTATTCTTAGAGCCTCACCAATTCCCAAGTTCTTTTTCTGCTAGGTCATGCAGTATTTAGGAACTGAGGGCTCTGCATCTGACTCCAAAATATACCAGCATACAGACATGAACCTATCATTCTTGGCTACTGAGACTGTCAACATATAATTGATTTTTTTTTTAAAGATTTTATTTATTTATTTGACAGAGAGAGAGATAGCAAGAGCAGGAACACAAGCAGGGGGAATGGGAGAGGGAGAAGCAGGCTTCTTGCCGAGCAGGCAGCCCGATGTGGGACTCGATCCCAGGACCCTGGGATCATGACCTGAGCCAAAGGCAGACGCTTAACGACTGAGCCACCCAGGCACCCCAACATATAATTGATTTTTGAAATGAAAGCCAAAAGCCTATAGATCCATACACAAAGTGTCAAAACTGAGTCTAATAGATTTAAAGGGTACTTATTCACCAGGGTACAGCTAAAAGGAGGTGAGAATGGCCAAACCTAAAACACTGATCTTGGATCCTTGAGCTAGTCTTCATTGTTACATTATTCATTCATTTGTTCATTCATTCATTCATTCATTCATTCATTCATCAGATAGTTTTTTGAGGGTCTATATCAAGCCAGGCACAGACTGAGTGGGGAAGAAAAGAACAGAGAACAGCTAAGTAGAAGCTGATCTCTCAATGTTCTGTTGTCCTTTTATTAATCTGCCACTTTTCCTATCTCTAATATTCCAGTTATTCCAGAAAATTGTATTTAACCGCCTAAAATAGAGGCCACCTAGAACACAGACATCTTGTAAACTGAAATGTCTAAGGTAGGTAAAAAGGGTAGGTAAAAAGATCAGTCCACAAAGGATTGATGCTTTTCCTGTATTCATTTCTGGAGTTTAGTTCTCTAAGCCATCAGTAAGATTTATAATTATGATTTATACTCTACCTCGCTGTATTTATCTACAAAGATGTTAAATGAACATACCCTTTGATCCAGCAATTCCACTTCTAGGAATTTATCCTAGATAAATGGATAATGGATATACTTGACCATGTGCTGAAATGTACACACACACACACACACACACACACTCTCACTTGGTAGCATCGTATAAAATAACAAAAGTCTGGAAACAACCTAAAGGCCCATGCACATGGGACTGGTGGAACAAATTATAGTATACAGTGGAATACTCTGCAGCCATTGACCAAACTGAAGTAGAACTATAGATCTACTGCTATAAATCTAACATGGAACAGCTCTGGCGTGTATTGTGAAGGGAGAAAATTGAAGAGTCAGGAGTATGAACACACTGTTATTTATTTATTTATTTATTTATTTATTTATATTTATTTATTTATTAAAAGATTTTATTAATTTATTTGACAGAGAGAGAGAGTTAGCGAGAGCAGGAACACAAGCGGGGGAGTGGGAGAGGGAGAAGCAGGCTTCCTGCCGAGCAGGGAGCCCAATGCGAGGCTTGATCCCAGGACCCTGGGATCATGACCTGAGCCGAAGGCAGATGCTTAACGACTGAGCCACCCAGGTGCCCCTATTTATTTATTTTTTAAAGATTTTATTTACCCATTTGACAGAGACACAGCGAGAGAAGGAACACAAGCAGGGAGAGTGGGAGAGGGAGAGGCAGGCTTCCCACCAAGCAAGGAGCCCGATGTGGGGCTCGATCCCAGGACCCCGGGATCATGACCTGAGCCGAAGGCAGACGCTTAACGACTGAGCCACCCAGGCGCCCCAACACACTGTTATTTAAATAATAGCCCATTGGGTGGAAAAATTTATAGAGGGAACCAAAAACCCAAGAAAATATATCTTCCTTATAATTGTTGGAAACCATGTGCTAGGTGAGAACTCCCCAATTTGTGCAATATGCTCTGAATGGGCATCTGGAAGACACATTGTCTCCCTATAATAATATTGATAGTTACAGTTTTTTTTAGCCAAAAGTTGTAATGCTCATGACATGGTTGAGGTAAGCAGGGTTTAAATCAGGAGACCCGAGACGGTGGGGGGGCTGCCATTTACCGTGCTTATTCTTCCTTGATAGGATGAGGTGGAAAGAGGTCCGGGAAAAGGCAGGATGGAGTTTAAAATTTGGAAACCAAGGTATTCGGGAAGGAGATGGGGAGGGACAGTGGAAAGCCATGAGTTGAAGGCCTTGGACTTTGTGGGGGAGACGTGGAGAACAGCCTTCCTCGCTTCTTTCTTGTGTCTTTTCCTGATGAAGCTGTTGGTAAGAAAGCCTCCCAGGAGAGAGGTGCTGCCCCATCCCTCGCATTTGGAGATGAGGAGCTGAAGGGGGGAGAGGGAGGGAAAGCGACGGCTCCTCACCAGTTATCCTCCGAGAGGGCAGGTCTCCCCAGTGTCCCCGTGGTCCCAGCTGTCTTTGTGTGCCTGACATTTAGTATTCATTAATCATTCCATTGGACAGATTCATGGTGGGCAAACAGCTCTGAGTCACCATTTCCCTTGTGAATAGAATGTGAACGGAATTAAATATTTGCAAAAGGTGGGCAACAGATGGCGGTTTAGAACAGTCTCACTTATGGTCATTAAATGGGGCCTTTTGAAACAGAGCACCTGGAATATTGGCAGTCCCTTGCCAGGAAGGAATTATGGGGTTTGCCACACTATCCAGAGCCTGGTTCCATATGTTTCCCCAGAATCCCAAGTGACTCTTCCCCCGTTCTTTGCCCCAGGTCCCTGTGTGCCCCTCCCTAGTGTGGCTGAATCCAGCAGGAATGCTGCTCTCTTCCTCTCCCTGGCTCTGGATCATCAGGCACTCATCTCATACCACTAAGGTCCTTGACTGTAGGGGAGCAGTGTTTGTTTCCTGGGAACAGATACTGAGGAGATATGGGCCTGAACCTCCGATGGTGCCATGCAGAGTCGCCTCTGCCTTAGTCTCGCCCGGCCTGAATTCTGTCTTCCTAATTTTGTTTTCTAAGTGGAGTACTGAAGTGAAAATACGTGTTTCATTGGCAGAAACAATAAGCAGCCCTCCTGGAGACTGACCTGCATTAGGCCCCCTGGGCGTAGGGGTGCTTGTCACAGCTCCATGGGCAGGGGTGGCCCAACCCCTCACTTGCACTTTTGGGCCTGGAATCTGGAGCTGTAAAACGCCTCCTGTGGTTACACAGCTGGTCTCCCACACAGCTGAACCTGAAGCCCGTTCTCTTGATTCCACAGGGTAGCTGAGATACAGTGATGCGGCGTGTGAGGAGGTTGATTCTCACAGGAGAGAAGAGGGGCTTTGCGTTGCATTTCTCTCATTCTGTGGTGGCATCAGAGCTCTGCGGGGGCCAGGCCTGAGGACGGAAAATCCCTTCAGACTCTGTGTTCCTCACATTCTCACCCGAGGGCATCCACCCCCAGAGCCTTCAGCCACAGTGACACAGTCACCCACCTCACTTACCCCGTTCCGCGCTCCTGAGGGCCTGCCCCCTCCCCCTCAGCAGTCCCTGCGACAACCCCTCCCCCCCAGCCCCCCCCCCCCCCCCCCCCCCGGGGAAATTTTCACACTCTGACTGCAAGTGTGGCCTCTCTCCCCAGTCTGCTTCAAGGAACATGCAAGCATACTTGAACAGGGCAGTGAGGTCTGCGGAAGAATGAATGCTGTGAGCTTCATGGCGGGCAGGGGCGGGGGGGGGGGGGGGGGGGGGGGGGGGGCCGGGCCAGGAAGTTACCACATTAGTGTGCCTACTCTGACCTCCTGCCCCATGACAAGTGCTTTCCCTTGGACTCTAGTATCCCAGCGGCGCCCTGAGGCATGTTATTGTTGCCTGGAATGGGGCTAAATAAAAGCCAATCAGTATACAGTTGATTTAAGGAAAATGGTAAATAAATAAAGTTACAGGTATTTTGCAGACATGGCAAAACCCACCAAGGTGGAGCACAGAAGAGGGAGGCTGGGGGAATACTGGACTCAGCCGGAGGGCTCCTGCCCTTGTCCCTCCTGTGACCTTGGTAAGAGTGTCAGTGTAATTTAGGTCTTTGAGGTCTCTTTCTTCCGCGCCCCGTCGGGGTGACGGGAGAGACTTGCCGGGCTAATGCGATTTCCGGGTGTCTGGGGCCGAGGCCCCGCAGCTGACCTGGGTCCCGGGTCCCGAAGAGCTCGTCTCCCTCGCAGCGCCCGCAGCTGCCCAGCCGCCGTGCGGCGAGTGATGCGCGGCCGCTGATGAGGATCGAAGGGCCAGGCCTGCAGTGTCATTAATGCGGGCGCCGGCGGCGGATCTGGGCCCTGGGCGGGAGGAACAAAGCGGGATGCCCTTCACTGAGGCCCGCGAGGACAGGGAAAGCGCGCGGCGTGCCGCTTGGACGGGCGCCAGCAGGGGGCCTGTTGTCAGAGTCAAGAAATTCATCAGAGGAGGTGTCTTTGCAAGGACCGAAGAGAGAAAGGAAGAGGGACACGCATTACTCAAGCGACAGCAAATTAAAACTTTGTCGCTTGCTCTAGGATGCCCTTCGGTCCCTGCTTCTCCAGCAGCTTTAGGACGCGGAGGCCTGAAAGGCTTGGCCGGGGGAGGGCGGGGCGGGATCCGTGAGTGCCTGCGGTTCTCTCGGTTGTCTCGGTTGCCTCGCCGCAGCTCGGCCTTCCTCCTGAGCTTTCTAGAGTCAGAAGCAAGGGCTCTCGGGACTTTCTGTGCAGATGGCGGACTCCTGAACCAGGGGCGTTCTGCCAACAGAGGGTGGAGGTCTGAAGACCACGGACAGAGTGAAGTGACAGCTGGTGCAAAGTCTGCAAGTTTAAAGGGGGGGTAAGGCAGGTCACAGAATTTGAAGTGGGCCAGGAGTGTGTGGCAGTAGGAAGTGGCCGAAGTCACGCATCAGGGGGGCCCATGCCCCATTTTAAACAGGGCAGCCACGCCGTGGCACCAGCTCATTGTTTCTTTTTTTTTTTTTAATTAAGTTTAAAATTTTGATTCCGTAATAGTTAATATACAGTGTTATACTAGGTTTGGGGGTATAATATCATGATTCAACAATTTCAAACATTACCCAGGTGCTCATTGCAACAAGTGCGCTCCTTAATCCCCATCACCCATCTAGCCCATCCCCCCAGCCACCTCCCCTCTGGTAACTATCAGTTTGTTCCTTGTAACTGAGGTAACCATCCATTTGTCCTCTATAGTTGTTCTCTATAGTTACGGGTCTGTTTCTTGGTTTGTCTCTCTCTTTCCGCCCCCTGCCCCCGTTTTGTTTCTTAAATTCCACATGAGTGAAATCATATGGTATTTGTCTTTCTCTAACTTATTTTGCTTAGCATTTTCTCTCTAGCTCCATCCATGTCATTGCAAATGGCAAGATTTCATTCTTTTTTATGGTTGAATAATATCCCATATATATATATATTTATCTAAAATCTATCATATTATTCATATATTTATATGTACCACATCTTCTTTATCCATTCATCTATCGATGGACACTTGCACTGCTTCTATATCTTGACTGTTGTAATACCAGCCCATTGTTTTGATGAGGGAATCCAGGCCCTTGTTCCTAGATCTCTTGAGGTTTTAAGAGAAGCTATATTAAAAATATATAAAATATCCCAATACAAAAGGTATTTTTTAAAAGAGGAAAGGAAAAGGAAACACCAGGCTGATGAAACAAAACATGTCCGTGGCCTGGTTATGGCCTGTTGGCCTCTGTGGTGAACAGAAGATTGGCCCCCCCAAAGATGTCTCTGTCCTAAATTCCAGGACTTGTGAATAGGTTCTGTTACATGGCAAAGGAGAATTAAGGTTACCGATGGAATTAAATTGCTGATCAGCTAAATTTGAGATGAGGAGATTATCTTGGACTATCGTGGTGGATCCAATGTCATCCCACAGGGATCCTTAAAAGTGGAAGAGGGAAGGCAGAGGAGCTGGTGTTAAAGTGATAGGTGTGAAAAAGAATCAGTGCAATATTGCTGGTTTTGAGGATGGAAGGAGGCCAGGGGCCAAGGAACGTGTGTGGCCTCTGGAAGCTGGAAAGGGCAGATCTGAGACACCCAGCTCTATCCTGGGGCAGTTTTGGAGCAACGACCCACAGGATCTCTAGGTCAGTTGTAATTAGTTTATCGTGGTGGAGATCCCTCGGTGCTCACTAATATCTGTAAGACTGGCTGTATTTCTCAACCTCCCTTGCAGCTGGGTTGGGCCTACAGGGCCAATGGGATGTGAGCACAAATTGGAAATTTGGCTATTTCCAAACCTGGTGCTTCAATAAACCCAAATGATCTCCAGCTCCTCTCTCTATCTCTCTCTCTCTCCACCATGGTGACTCTGGAGGCCTTGCATTCTAGATGAATTTAGCTATGAGATGGAGGAAGGCTGTCTTACCTGTGTTGTGAGCAAAAACTTTCATTTTGTTGAACCCAAGTAAGATTTTAGGAATATCTGTGGCAACATTACCTACTCATCAGTTACTGAGCCCAACCATGGACCCAATAAGATGGGGGAGTGAGTGTGGACAGATAAGTGACTTGGGAATTCAGGAGGGAGGATGTGTGTGCTGGTTCAGAGCAGGACCCTGATTTCCAACTGTGACCTATGAGCCACTAATAGGACCTGAGTATATGTCGGTGGCAAACGGAAGAACACTTTTATTAAACTTTTAATAGGCATACATTTATGTGATGATACATTAGAAAAAATTTTACCTAGCATGTAGTCTACTCTGTAATTTCACAGATATTTTTTGCTTAGAAAGAAATGAGAAGTAGCCTTAAAGAAAAATATTAAGTAATAACTGTGTAAACCGTACATGGGAATGGAATGAAACTGTGAAGGTGGCATTTGAATTACTGAAATTTAGGGACCATGAAAGTAGGCCACAGGAAAACAGAGCAGGCTTGGAGTATATTTCTGAAAAGAACAGGCAGCTGCATGGCTTTTGCTATGGGTAAGTCACATATTTAGCTCTAACATTTTAGGACTTAAGGGGGATCTAAAATAACCAGCTTCTTGTTGCCTTTATAATGATGTCTAACTTCCTCAGGCTGCCATTCAAGACCTTCTAGATGTCTAGCATATAACAGTAACTTAACTTGCCACTTTAATTTCTGTTGGCCTCCATCCATGACTCTACCACTTAATTCCACCCATCTTGCAAGCCATAGCTCAAATCCCATTTCCCCCATGAAGCTTTCCCTTACTGCCCCCAAATAAAAATTATCTCACCCTCTTTAAAAGTCTTAGGGCAGCTATTCCTGGTAAGAACCAGACATACTCTCTTGAAGTAGAGTTATTTATATAAACATCTTGCCTTCTCATTTTAAACTGTAGGCTCCTGGATGAGACTGATCTTATTCTTACAATATTTCTTTGAATCTTGCACACTTCCAGATAATTTTCGGTAACATACAATCAACATATTTGTTGTAAGTTTTTGTTGTAAAACATCTGTTCCTCATGCTTCAGAGATTTTCAAAGCACAAGCCAAGAATTGCTGGATGTAGCAGAATGGAGCTGTCCTATGACATGAGGGTAATTTAATGAGCTTTCTGTTTGAAGAAAATTCTAGGCTGTAATGAAGATGTCTATTGGGAGCGTCATGAGGTTTGTGAGTATCTTGTTTATTCAAATGGTCATGTTGGCGAAATGTGTTCAGGCAGGATGTTGAAGTCATGGCAGCTGCTGGAACAAACAGACTTCAAAATTAAATAGTAGAATTTTATTTCTCACTTAAATAATAGTAATAATAGTCAAGGCCAGCCAGATTTCCTCATCGTGGTTCCCCAGGGACCAAGATTCCTTCCACTGTGCGGTTCAGCCATTCTCTCAGCCACATGATCATCTGTGTCCGGCTGGCAGAAGATGAAAGGGAACGTGAAGCAGGTACTCCCACTTTTCAAAAACTCCACTCAGGAGGGGCCCCTGGATGGCTCAGTTGGTTAAGCGTTTGCCTTTGGCTCAGGTCATGATCCTAGGGTCCTGGGATTGAGCCCCGCATTGGGCTCCCCTGCTCTGCAGGGAGCCTGCTTCTCTCTCTCTCTCTGCCTGCCACTCCCCCTGCTTGTGTGCACTCTCTCTCGCTCTCACTCTCTGTGTCAAATAAATAAATAAAACCTTAAAACAAAACAAAACAAACTCTGATCAGGAAATCACACATGTGATTCAAACTCACACTCTCTCTGGGTAAAAACTTGTTACATGGTCACATCTAGATGTCATGGGGATAGGAGATGTAAGCCCTAGGGACTTCCTATCACAATTTTTAATTAGGAATTGGAGAGCATGGACTCTGGGCAGATGGCTCTCTATGGCACAAGGCGAGGGCCAGGCTGCTAGCTGTCTCCCAAGTTTAGCCACCACTTTGATTTACAAGGAAGAGTTTGTAAAATAATAGCAACAACAGAGGAAACACAGTGGAATATGATAACCTGAGAAATTAGTAAAACAGAAACAAAGCCCATCTGGGTCCCTCAATTACCATCTTCATCTTTTTAGGAGATGAAGAAAGACCTGGCACAGGGACCTCAGCCCAAGTGTGTTGAATTTTGGAATGGGTGAGCATGGTCGCGTGTGGCTCTTCTCACCTGTGTGCTTCTCAGAAGAGTCATTTTGGGGTTGTGGCCCAAGTGGAGGGGTACAGTTGCCAGGCACTTGCATCTGACTGCCGGCCCAGCTCTGCTGTTTCTGGGGCCCCTGGGTGTGGGAGAGAACTCATAGCTCTCACTGGCTTTGAGGGAGAACACTGTATTTTTTTTTTCCATTGCATTTTCTTATTTAAACTTTGTAATAATTTGGTGTAACAGGGAATATTGCCACTTAGTAGACTAGAAAAATGAGGCAGTGTGGAAATGACCCAAGACCTCACATGAGTGTGTTGTGAGTCAGGACCACACCCTAAATCTTCTGACTCTATATTCAAGGCCCATTTCATGACAACAGTCTCCCCTCCGGGAAACAGGTGACTTTTGGTAAAAATGCGAAGTAGGTCAATTCTGTCCTGTAGTCTTCCAGGTTCTTTTGCCCTCACAAACATCAGTTGCCTAATTTTAGGTAAAACTTGCTCTGATCCCCGTGTGCTAACTTGTGCCTCTTCTGGGGGCATTGGCATTTTTTGCCTTGGGCTAAATATAAAGAGATGTGGCTCTATTAATGGATATCCTGTAGGAGGACGTTGGTGAGCATGTGGGCCGTCCCAGCACCTAGGAAACACAATTAAACAATCACATGCTCCATAAAGCTGGTTCTGGCTTCAGCCAGCATTGTCATAACCATCATTTCTTGCCAGAGCATAAATCACACAAGTCAAATTTTACAGCGGTAAAGGATCTTAGAAATCACCCAATCTATTTATGTTTGGGTAATAAATATATGAGTACTTGAAAAAGCAGTTACTGCCACTCCTTTGCGATCAGAGCAAGGCAATTAAAACAGTAAGACAAAGTTTGTCCCTATCAGATTAGCAAAAACAAAAACATACCCAGTATTAGCAGGCACGTGGGAAAATTTCGCTCTCTCATACACTGTTGTGTGAGTGTAGATTAGTAGCAACCTTTTGGTGGTACAGTGGCACATTTCAAGGCAAAAATTGAAACAGTAAAAAATTAAAAAGCAAAAATTTGGAGAGCAAAAAATTTTTAAAGCAAAAAATTAAATTGACCCAGCAATTTCACATGTAAGAATCCCTATACCTATGGAAGTATACAAGTTATGTGTTCATGCATGATCATGATTAATTATAATCATGAAAAAATGGAAAAAATTTAAATGTATTTAAGAGAGGAAGTGTTAGATTCATCATAGAACATTAATATTTTTATATTGTGGGATGTTATGTAGCTATTAAAAAGAATGAATTAGAAATATAAAATGGTACGGCTGCTTTGGAAGACACTTGGTAGTTTCTCAGAAAGGTGAACAAAGAGTTACCTCATGACCCAGCAGGATATAACCCAGAGCCCTGAAATGTATGTTCTCATAGACCCTTGAGCATGAATATCACAGTAGCATTATTCTTAATAGATGAAAAGTGAAAATAGCCCAAAGGTCCATCAGCTGATGAATGGATAAGCAAAAGGTGGTATACCCATGCATACAATGGAATATAACTCAGCCATAAAAAGGAACGGAAGCATTGATTCATGCTACAACATGTATGAACTTTGAAAACATGTTAAGTGTAAAAAGCCAGACACAAAAGGCCACATATTGTATGATTCCATTTATATGAAATGTCCAGAATAGGCAAATCCACAGAGACAGAAAGTAGAATGTTCATTTCCAGGGATCGGGCAGAGGGAAGGAATGGGGAGTGACTACTGATGAATCCAGGATTTCTTAGGGCAGTAATGAAAATATCCTGGAATTAGGTAGTGCTGGTGGTTTTGAAACTTTGTGGGCAATATAGTAAAATCCATTGAATCATATACTTTAAAAGGATGCATTTTATGGTATATGAATTATTTTTAAAAAGTGTGTTAGATCTATTTGTCTAAAATAGGAGGTTGCCCGATACAATGTAGGATTAAAGAACAAGGGGTTGAACAATGTATAGCCTACTTATATAACATAATATACTAAAACAAACTCTATCAGTTATGGTCCAACCAGCAGGATATAAAGCCCTATAAATATTTAAAAGGGAATTTCTTACAAAGGTGAAAAGCCCCTCTACATTGGAGAGACAAAGTGAAGAGAGTATTACCAGAGCCCAGGTGCTAGGTCACTTCCGTGGAGGTCTGAAGCCATGGAGGAATTTCAACCACTACGAGAGATGCCACTGGAAGCAGAGTGAGGGGGAGAAATGCCTTGGCTTCTCTCCTCCCACACTCCAGTCTTCTCCTATCACCACGTGTTGGTCATTTCTACTTGGGAGCCAGGAAGAAAGAGAGCCTATGGAATGTTGTAGTTCCTGAAGTACAGAATAGAGCAAAAGAGGAACAGAAAGTGGATGTGAAGCAGATGGGCTTGACCTATACAGTGTATTTCTTTTGCAACCTGGCATCCATTTTCTTCTGTCTGACATGAGGTATGTGTCGTATAAACCAAAGTTCTCACCCTCTTATCAAGGGGAGATCCAAAGTCCCATCATTTGTCATCATCTATTTCAAGCACATACTTTCCAGTTGATATGATCTTTCCCAAAGGTATGGATGTGGCTTCTCGCAGTCTGATGGCTTATCGACTTAGCTGTAAAGTTAAATATCATGAACACTTATCCTAAAACAACAGGAGAAAATGAAAGAACTGAATAATATAAACATAACGAAATATTCGTAACTGCTAGAGTCATCATTTCTATAACTGGTCATGGGACCACAGTTGATATTTATCACAGTTAGTATTTATCATTCTTCCACCACCCATCCCCTGTTGCCTTGCCCTTAGCCAGCACTCCACCCGATCAGGGTTCTTGACCCCGTGGGGTGACTAAAATCACAGTTCCTGGAGGTTCTGAGTCTTCAGTGGCCATGCCTTTATTGGATTGCTGTATTCTTCTATTGATTTTTATTTGGAAGCACTAAGAGGTGTGTGAGATTATCCTTTGGACTCCAGTGATGCTTCTTTGCCTCCACTGTGTAGTAGCAACCCAATCTCCCCTTGGTAATTGAAATCCACCCCATCCTCTGTCTGTTGATCCACTGGCATGCAGAAATCCAAATAGCTAGATGGCAGTCTCCCCTTCCTCTTCCCTGTGGAAGCCTTGGGAAAAACTCCCGAGATTGCAGGGACGGGAAGCAAACCTCTGGAAATGGATATAATAGTGAATGGGACCAGTCCTCACCCCTCGGTTCTCTTGCCCATGTGACCTGGTTACAGGAGAAAGAGCAGCAGCCATTTATTGCAGTTCAAAGCATAGATGGTGTCCTACAGGATAGTACCCAGCTCACCGGGTGTTGTCTCCCATCTGGCACTGTAACTGGGTCTGTACCCAGCCATTCTGTCTGGCCAGCTAATTCTGGGCAATTGAGGTGTATGGTAAGGTCAGTGAATTAATTCCATGGGTGCGAAACCATCAGAGGAAACCATTTCCTTTGCTATAAAATGTATTACTTGCTCAGAATGTATGAAATACCGTGTTGATAAATGAGGCATTCCTTAAATCCATGGACATTGGCTCTGACAAATATGCAAAGCTCACTGTACCAGGGAAGTTGGGGCATCCCAATGTAACTGAATGTAGGCAGCTGCATCCAAGTTTCAGTCAACCAATCAAAGAAACTGTTGGAACTGTTTTCAGCTGCATGATTCAGAACAGGAAGTCTGGAATCTTGAGTTAAGTGTGTCCTTATTGACAAATTCAGCTTCATCTAATGCGATTTTTCGTTCTTTGGCTGTCACCCTTAGAATCTGATTGCACACTTGTTCTCCAGGTGTCCGCTCATAAGAATGAGCAAGATCTTACTTTTCCTGTGGTGTATAAAATGCCTTTTCTCAGAACGCACCTGGAGTACCGTGGGATCCGATCCCATTTATGAATCCAGAGGCAGAAAGAACTAGTAGGAGTGGGTCTTGAGGAGACTAGTATCCCATTGCAAGAAGCTTCCTGGGGTAAGATCATTACATTACAGAGACTTTGAGTAGGGGAAAGCTTGTTTCCACAGACAAGGGACGATGGACTGCCTCCGTAGGACAGGAAGGTTCAGGGTTTTTTTCTGGTTCAAGGTTCTAAGTGTGTCATCCAAATGTCCCCTCTCAAGGGTCAGGATCCCAGTCATTTTCAAATAATGCCCTGACATTAACATATGAGACATGGCTAGGTTTAGTGTTCAGCTTACACTGTGATTCTGCAACACGTGCAATTAGGGTTGGAGCCAAATGTTCACCCTTGTCTACCCCGTGGCTACTAGAAAAAGGAGATTCTTTTAAATACACCGAAGTAGCTCGATGGTTCTGTACCTGTGCCTGAGCTCATAGTTTCCTTTCGTAAGCTCTCTGCACCTCTGGAAGCAGTAGGCCCGCTGACAGCTTACAGCAGTTGAGGGTGGGAGTTACTTGATTTCCCAAAGCCTTGTTTTGTTTTGTTTTTTAAATAAAGTTTCCTTTATTTATTTATTTATTTATTTATTTATTTATTTATTTATTTATTTATTTATTTATTTAAATTAACATGTAATGTATTATTTGTTTCAGGGGTGAAGGTCTGTGATTCATCAGTCTTACACAATTCACAGCACTCACCATAGCACATACCCTCCCCAATGTCCATCACCCAGCCACCCATCCCTCCCGCCCCCCACCACTCCAGCAACCCTCAGTTTGTTCCTGAGATCCCAAAGCCTTGTCTTAACTGGCATGTTATCCCAGGCAAACTGCCGGTGATAATTTAAGGAAGGTGTTGCCGCTGCATGCCACATATTCCTTCCATTTGCAAGGAGATCATCACTATATTCATGTTCTAACAGGTAAGCAACCCAAACCAGAATTCTCTTATGAGAATCTGTTTCTTAAAACCACTCCACAAGCTACGTGAATCGGGAAAATAGAAACGTCTCTAGTTGTTTAAAATAGACCGAATCGACAGTAAGATGAATAGACTGGACACCACTGAACTGTACACTTAGAAATGGCTGGGATGATTTTATAAGTGAATCTAACACCGGGGATTGGCTTCCGGAGGTGGAAGAACAAAGGGAGAAGTAAAAGATGTTGAGCTCACCCGGTGACTAGTAACAGTGGGAAGCTGCTACCATCTCTCTGCTAGAGAGAGACCAGGAGAGAAGACTGTACTGACAGGCCTTCAGAATCAGAGACACTCTGGGAGCTGACGGTGATGGGCCGGACACGGGGGTCACAAGCTATGGAGGAGATGCCGTAGGACGCGGAGGGGGGCTTCTTCCTGGCTCCTGCCCTCCGATCTCCCACCAGTGCCGTCCATTGGCAGAGCTGACAAGGTGCCCATAGATAGAGGAGCAGACCAGGGAAAGGACAGACAGACAGCTGACCTGGATACAAACCTCTCTTTAGGTATGTGAAAATGCATAGAGAAAAGTCTGGAAGCAATATACTCCAGTAACAAACTAGACCGTCTGGGTCAGAGGGGTGCAGAGACTCCTGGAGCCTTTGCAGAGAGCCCCCAGTTGGGGTGCCGAGAGCAGAGGCCACTCTGCGCAGGGAGCAGCGGTCTACCCACAGAAGTGGGGAGCCGGCAGGGGACTCTCTCGCCAAAACGGGTCATGCAGGACACCCTGTCTTCTGTGACGGAGCTCTGGCCCGGGAGGAGCAGAGGAGGAAGGCACGGCCGAGTGGTGAGCCGCGGGAGTGTGGCCGCGGAGGCTGGGAGCCCGAGAGCGCTGGAAGGGGTGAGGGGAAAGCGGGAGGAGAGAGCCCAGCCCGATACAGACGCACCGCTGCCTGCGCGTCAAGTCCCAGCCCGCCCGTACCCCTCAGGAAATGAGCAAGGGGCGGGCGGGAGTCTGGGCCGGAGTGCGGATGCTTGGGAATATTGGGCCCTCCTTCTGTTTGGCTGCGTCAGTTCCAACATGCTCACCCCAGACTGGCGGCTGACAGGGTCTCTGATAGCCACGCAAATCCAGTCTTCCATGGGGTCGGTGCAGAGCAGGCATTTAAGTGGCCCGCCTCGGGGGGCTGGATGCGTCCCTGCCGTCAGGCTGGTGCCTTCCAGGCACAAGTCCGGCCGCAACGGCGCGGCTAGTCCGTGACCCAGCGCCGCCGCGGGGCGTGGAGGTGCCCTTGGAAACCCCAGCCTGTGCTCTGTGTAGATCAGCATTGGCCTTAGCTGAATTACGTAAATCCTCATTTTCTAAAAAAATGTCACGATGAGGCAATCGCTTAAGCAGAATCCGTGTATTTTTTGGTGGCTCTTTCTCCCCTGTAGTTAAGGGGTCCCGGCAAGGCAGCCCTCAAATCCTTTGCAATCGTGGGAGTGCCCAGAACGGGAAAAGCGTCTGAAGAGCCGGCAGGAGTCCCCTCGCTTTGACAGGCCTGTGGGATCCCTCCAGGGCTGGATTAACTCTGGTCCTGGGTTCTTCTGTCGCTGGCCGGGAGCTGAGGCGGGGACAGACGCGCAGTCTGAATGTGCGCTTCCCATGATGGCCCCAGGGAAAGGGGGAAGTGGCTGGTTCCTGGCCCCAGGAAGACCCCCGGGAGGCCTGGCCCAGCCTCCCCCACACCCGGGGTGCTGGGCCACTGGGGCCTGCCCATCTGCCACGCTGCCTTGGTTTCCACGAAATCGGCCCACGTGCTGCTGTTGATTCCTAATTATCCGCTCCGGCCTGGCTGGCTGACGTGTTGATTTTGTGGCTGCCAGGCTGGTGGAGATGGGTCTTTCATAAAGAAATCACACTCCTTTCAAGTTTAGTTTTCTTTTTGCCCATCATTTGTTTTTGCAAACATTTCGGGATTAATTGAACACTCTTTCCCCTTCCAACCAAAACACATGCTCGCCTTCTCTGTGCAATATGGCAGACTTGGCATTTGAATATGTGCGCTCTTTCATTTCTGAGTCCCCAGTGCTGACAAAAGACCAGTCTCAAGTCACCCCAGGCTGCTGTAGGGGGAGAAATGGTGCTTCATTTCAGATTAGCCTCTTCAGTTTCTGTCTCTGAAAAGCTCATTTTCTATAAATCTAGGTTTGGCTATCTTCAGGCTCACCTCGAGCATGCAACTGCATATCTTTTGCTCATCTTTTTAATTATAACTATGGGTTTGGAAGCTTCATAGAACATGTCATGGTTTGAGTAAGTGAAGAAGGGGAAAAGAGCTCTGGGCATCTTTAAAAGGTGTCAAGTAAAAATGGTTCTTCTCTAACAATTTTGCTATTGAGACTTCACTGGAAAACAGGAGCTAGGAATTGGAATGAATCATCTTTATTTCAACCATGGCACACCCCATTAAAAAAAATAAGACAAAACCAAAGAACTATTAACTCCATTATCATCCTCTTTCTCCTTCTGGTATTGCTTAATCCTGGCTGCTCAGGAAAATCACCTGGGGTGTTGACAATTTTACGTTATGTGTGGCAATTTGAATCACAGCCTCCCAGAGATGGTCACGTTCTAATCCCCAGGTGCTGTTACCTTCCCTGGGATTAAAGTAAGGATCTTGAGGTGTGGAGACTGTCCTGGGTTATCCAGGTGGGCCCTACATGGAATCCTGAGGGTCTTTCAAAGTGGAAAAGGAGGCAGAGGAAGAGAATAAGAAGGGGTTATAACTATGGAAGGAAAGAACAGAGATGCAGTGTTGCTGGTTTTGAAGAGGAACATAGGGGTTGCCCCCAAGAGCTGGAAAAGGCAAGAAAACAGATTTTCTTTGGTCTGTAGACAGGAACAGAGCTCTGCCGACAGCTTGATTTTTAGCCCGATGAGACCCATGTCAGTCTTCTGACCTACAGAATTGTGAGATAAATTTGTGTCCTTTCAGGTCATTAAGTTTATGGTCATTACAGCAGCAAGAGAAAACTAATGCATCATGTAAATTCACTCTGGTCTAATCAAATCTCCATTTGGAGAGGTGAGCCCAGAGTCTCCAAAGCTCTGCAGGATTTTCACGTGCAGTAGGATCGAGTGCCCGTGAGCCGCACTGTCTCCATGTCCTTACCCTTCCTTGCTTCTTGGTCCCCTGCAGTCTGGCCAACTTCTCCCACCACTCAGCTGAAACTTTCTACACACCAGCCACCTCCTTGTTGACAAATCCAGCGGACACTTCTCCCCCCTTACTTTATTCACCATCTGACACCATCGGCCATTTCCTTGTGCTGAACGTGTCCCCTACGTCCGCTTCCCTGACACCACTCCTCCATTTGCCCCTTTACCTCTCTGGTCTTCCTCGTGATTCTCTTTGGCTACTGCTTTTCTTCAGCTCAGTCCTTAAGTGTTGATGCTGTGAGGGTTCCGGCCTAAGGTCTCATTTCTCACTCTGTACACTGTTCCAGAGGTGTTTCCTTTATCACTCTGGCTTCTATAATGATGGATACCTAACCTAAATCTTTTGTCTAAATCTCATTTTTTTACTTTCAAAACCATATATTCAACAATCTGTTTTAAACTCAATATGTCCAACACCAAACTCATTTCCCCCACCTTAATTCCCTTTCTCTGTGTATGGCATTATTATCCATGCAGAAACTTAAGCCAAAAACCTGGGAATCATCTTGTCTCCTCCTTCTCCCTCACCCCCTCCTTCCTTAAGTCTAATTAATCACATCTCTCAATCCACTCAGTATCGTCCTGGCTCAGGCTCCTTTCATCTCTCCCTGATTATCACAATGGCCAAAGCCATGTCTCAAAAATGAAAATGTCATAACCCTACATAAAACATTTTAACATCTCCCTCATCCTTAGGAATGAACTCTGAGCTTTTCACTCATCTTGAAGACGCAGTATCACCTTGCTCCTGTTTTCCTGTCTAACATCATCTCCTCCCATTCTTGGCCTCTTTATACCTGCCCACCTGTGCCTTAGGCATTTAGACCTACCTTACTTGTCTAAATTTATCATGCTGCCTCTTGTTCCAGACTTTGCACATGTCCATTTTTCTGCCTTAAACATACTCTTGTCCCACTCCAGGACTAGCTAAGTCTTCCCCAGAATCAACTTCATCTTACCTGTTGCCATGGACTTTTGTCATTTTGGGCTGCATTCAGCCTTTCTTTAGCAACCTCACTCTTTTTGGATAATTAGCCCTTTTTTCCTTTGTGTATCCTTAGTTAGATGGTGATGGTAAAACGAAATGTCTTCTCCTATCACAGAACCTAAAGGGAGTTAGCTCTTCATCTCATGGCCCCAGTATAATCAGGTAGATGAGCTGGGACCTAAGCTGGTCAATCAGCTGCTTTCTTCCAGGACGTTGAGTCTTGTATAAATAGTGCCAGATGAAAGAAATCGGAATTCCTCCATGCCCTTGGCAGGGCTCTGATGGGAATGTTCTGGCTCAGAGATGCTACCTGGGTTCTAATTTCCAAACCCTTTAAAACTGCCTTGATTTGTCTCCATGAACCTCTTTCTCTAGCTGCTCCATTGACTCTGCTTGTATTCAATACCCTTTCACTAAACTTCTTTATTTTTAAGTTAAAGTTGGTTTCTTGTTGTTGCTATTTTTAATCTATAAAGTCTTTTGTGGTTCCTTAGCCCTCCTCTGGGCTTACCCTTTTTATAGTAGTTAGTACAATGTATTAAAATATCACTTTACTTTTCTGTTTGTTCTACCAGGCCATAATTTCTTGAGAGCAGGAACAATACCTTGTTCATTAATTGTACACCCAGAACCAAGCACAGTGGCTTATATATAATAAGCAATCGAGGAATATGTGAGTGTAATTCATTCTTTGATATGAACAGAATAAACATGGAAAAGACTCATCTTCTATTGATTTCAGTGTTTGCTAAACAGGCTATTGCCACCTTATATATTATCACCAGAAAGCTTAATTAAGGCTTTCTCTGCCAGGTGGCAAAAACATGCAGGTAATTGTGCATGATCTGCACAATTATGCATGATCTGCACAATTAAAGCCCAAGCCAAACCCAAACTAAAAAGACCAAAACAAGGACTTCCCCTTCTAGGTAGATGGAGAAGACATTTTTTTTTTTTCTGTTCTACCCCTGAGAACAACAAAAGTTTCTGGGGAAACATCACTAATCATCAGGGATAATGCAAATCAAAATCACAACAATGTATCACCTCATACCTATTAGAATGGCTATCATCAGAAAGATGGGAAATAGTAAGTGTTGGCAAGGATATGGTGAAACTGGAACTCTTATGCACTGTTGGTGGGATTGTAAATGGGTGTAGTCACTATGGAAAACAGTGTGGAGGTTCCTCAAAAAGTTGAAGGTACTGTACTCCCATAATCTGTACTCCCATAATCCTTGCAGCATTATTCACAATAGTCGGGACATTGAAACAACCTAAGTGTCCATTAATGGATGAATGAATAAAGAAAATGTGAGATACACACACACACGGAATACTAGTCAACCATAAAAAGAAGGAAATCCTGCCATTTGCAACAACTTGGGTGGATCTTGAGGGCATTACCTAAGTGAAATAAGTCAGAGAAAGATACTGTATGATCTTATTTATATGTCACATCTAAAAAAACCAAAATCCTAGAAACAGAGATTAGATGTGTGGTTGCCAGGGGTGGTGGGGAAAAAGAGGGAGCTGGGGGCTGAGGAAATGGGAAGGTGGCCCAAAGGTGCAAACTTCCTTATAAGATAAGTAAGTTCTGGGGATGTACTTTACAAGGTGATGACTATCATTAATCATACGGTATTGTGTAATTGAAAGTTGCTAAGAGAATAGATCTTAAAAGTTCTGATCACAAGAAAAAAAATTGTGAACATGTGAGGTGATGGATGTTAACTTATTGTGGTGATCATTTCATAATGTCTACGTATGTCAAATCATTACAATTGTATAGCTTAAAATTACACAATGCTATATGTCAGTTATATACCAACAAAACTGGAAAAAACATAAAAATGTAACAGTATACATTAAAAATAATGTGTAACAAGTCATTAGGGAAATGCAAAACCACAATGCGACATCACTACACACCCATCAGAATAGCCAAAATGAAAAAGTGTTGATGAGGATGTGGAGGAATTAGAATTCTCATACATTGCTGGTGGGAGTGTAAATTGCTACAATCATTATGGACAATGGGCAGTTTTTACTAAAACTAATCATATACCTGTATTAGGACTCTAAATAGATGGAGGGCTGTACCATGTTTGTGGATTAGGAGAATCAACATAATAAAGACGTCAGTTCTCAAACTGATACACTGATTTCATACAATGTCTATCTAAAGTCCAGAAAAACATTTTTGGTAGATATAGACAAAATTATTCTAAAATTAATATGGAAAGGAAAAGAAATTAGAATAGGTAAAACAATTTTGGAAAAGAATAAAGTGGGAGGAATTGGTCTACATGATTTCAAGATTTATATAACTATGGTAACTGAGATTGTGTGGTATTGGTGGAAGGATAGACCCACAGATCATAGACCCACAGAATAGAGAACTCATAAATAGACTCACATAAATATGGCCAACTGATTTTGATGAAGTTTCAGTAGTAATTTAATGAAAGAAATATAGCCTTTCCAACAATGACATTGGATCTTGGATGTTCACGGGCAAAAAAAAAAAAAAAAAGAGTCTTATCCCAAGTTTATACCTTAATATAAAACTTATCTAAAGGCATAGATAAATTAAAATTAAAGAGATAGAAAAAGATATATCCTGTAAACAATAACAAGAAGAACTGTAGGGGATTTACTAATATTAGATAAGGCAGGCTTGAGAACAAGGATTATTATCAGCAGTCAAGGGCCATTATAGAATGACAGAAGTATCAATTCACCAAGAAGAAATAATTCTAAACGTGTTCAGATCTTGTTTTAGATTGACAAAATAACTGGTTGGCCATTATTATTATTTTTAATGGCTTTGGCATTGTAGGCAGAGCCTAAAAGAATAAGTCTATCAGAAATGAAAAGTCACACTTATTGTATCCTTTGATAGCTTCCAAAATGAACTCTTCGTTGTTTTTCAGTCCATGAAACATCCCTTGGAATCATGTTTTCTTCTCCCATTATATAGGGTAGGAATCTTGAGCAAACATGGCAAATGGCTTCTGACAGGCTGGCTCCTGATTCCTGACCCTAAAAGGTATGAATGTTTGAAGCTATAAGTCAGAACTGGAGTGAGCAATCATAAATGACCTTGCACTTATTGCCCTCAGTCCCAGTATACAGCATGCTTTCTGCCATCTGACTTAATGAAAAAAAAAAAAAAACAAACCAAAAAACAACAATGAAAAACACCTCTAGAAACCAAAGCAATGACCTTAGAAATTCTCTGAACTCCCTGTCTCCACAGCCCCCTCCTTCCTGGCAGCAGTTGGCCTTGATGGGTCAGGTGGTCACCTGACATGGCTCTAGGAAGGATTTCCTATGTTTCCTTCCTTTATAGGATGGAGAGGCATTACCTGATTCTGATTTCCTTCTGTATTTCCTCACAAGGTAAGTGAGAGGTGAAAGCCTAGTCTGTTAACTGGCTTTTGACCCATCTGCCAAATGTGTCTTTATTTTATTTCATTTTTTTCCAAATGTGTCTTTAAGTCACAGAATAAAACCTAAGGAGGAAAATCAGTAATCAAAAGATGTTGGTAGGTTGCTGCAATAAAATGAAATTTTAAGACAAAATTATCAGGAATAAACATCAAGTCCAATATTTATGTGTAAGAGATTAGTTTCATTGTAATGGGCATACAGGAGACCAGTGTAAGGAACCCCTGAGGAAATTGGCAACAAGGTCACTATCTGAGAGTGAAGCTAGTAAAAATCAACTTAAAATGGACCAGGGCAAAGAGCATACATCTATCCACACATACACACAAAACTACAGACCGACCTTACTCATGACAATCAATGCAACAAGCCCAAAGTATGTGCAAACAGATAGCATGCTAAAAGACTGATACTAAGTGACCAAAGGAATTTATTACATAAATACAAGGTTGTTTCAATATTTGCATATTTATTAATGTATTTCACTTGATATAAATAGAAAAATCATATGATTATTTATTTTTATGAGTGTTTAAAGGTTTTTGAGAAAATTGAACACCCATTCTCCATTTTAAAAAAAGGGTTTTGACAAAATGAGGATCAACTGATATTCTGTTATGCAAAACCCAGCATTATGCACAACAGAGTGGAAGCATTCCTATTGAAATCAGGAACAAGGAAAGGACACACTATCACTTGTACAATTTTTCACGGTCTGGTGGTATTCTTCAGCACAATTAGAGAAGAGAAAGAAATGAGTGGTTTAAAAGTTGAAATAGAGGACATGAAATTACAGTTATTATGGTTATTAGCGGATAGCATAACTATTTGCCTCAAAAATCGAAGGGAGAGCACATTAAAATGCTGGTATTATCAGGGAATTCTGAACAAAGATAACTGAACAACAATCACATATGGAAACCAAGAGCTTTCACATGTGCAAACAATGATCGATCGGAACAAGAGATGCCAACAGCAAATACAAAATACGCAAAATACTTATGAATAAACTTAAAAAGAAATGTGCAAGATGTATAGAAAGAAAACTTTCAATACTAGTGAAGATCACAGTAGGATACTGGAGCAAATGAATCATGTATTGAATGAATAGATAGGGAATTTTATCACCATAAAGGTATTGATTCTCCCTAAGGTATGCTAAAATTGTAATATGCTTTCAATAAAATACAAACTGGAGTTTTTTGGAACCAGGCAGGCTAATTCTAAAATTTATACAGAAAAACAAACAATTCAGGAAAGCTAGGAAAATTCCAGAAAGGAGGGGCGCCTGGGTGGTTCAGTCGTTAAGCGTCTGCCTTTGGCTCAGGTTGTGGTCCCAGGGTCCTGGGATCGAACCCCACATCGGGTTCCCTGCTCAGCGGGAAGTCTGCTTCTCCCTCTCCCACTCCCCCTGCTTGTGTTCCCTCTCTCGCTGTGTCTCTCTCTGTCAAATAAATAAAATCTTTAAAAAAAAAATTCTAAAAAGGAAAAAACAATGAGAGGAGACTGTCTGTACCAGATATGGAAACATAATCTTCAAAACCGTATGACACTGAACCTTAACTAGACTAATGAAAAAAAAAATAGAAAGTCTTAGAAATAGACCCTCATGTGTGGAGACGTTTATTGTGCGATAAACGTGGCTTTTCAAATCAGTGGGTGGGCTCGTTGTTAGCCCTCTGCTCCATTCTTAACCTTCCCTGCCCTCATGTGTTACAAAGGTGCTGGCTGGAAGCCAATGCCTGACATTTCCGGGCTCATCATCTTCCTTTGGTTCAGTTCTGCGAATGGGTGACGCTGGTCGGGATTAAGAGGCAAGTGAAGGAAGGGACCATGTTTATCCTTCTAGTGCCTTTTCTGGTTGCGGTTAATCCCATCGACGGGGGGCCATTTGGGCTTCACCAGTATTAGAGAGAGTGGTAGTGGTTTCAGCAGCATCATTAGAGTTGAAGTTTCTGGGTTCCTGCTCAGGATTTGCATTGAGATTACAAAAACGGAAACGACTGTGGCTAGCATTTCAACAGTGAGCATCAACTGGTGGTTTCCAGCCCAGAGCCCTGGAGACTTCTTGGCCACAGAGAAATATCCTTTTTCGCCTTGCTTCTTTAGCCCGTCCAATGTCTTTGTCACTAATTCATTGCTTTAAGTTTTCCTCTGCTTGAAATCTCTAGAGTACTTTCAGATTTCCTGGCAGGACACTAAGTGATATAAAGAGAAAATAACACATATTCAATAAATGATACTGGTGAAAATAGGTAGTCAGCCTCTGAAAAAAATAATAAGTAAAATTTGGTATCCTCCCTGACACCTTATATCAAAAGACATTTTAGATGAATCAAAAATTTGAATGTAAAAGGAGTAAGTCATAAACATACAGAAAAAAGCATGGTGGGTTTAAAAAATAATCTCAGAGGGGAGGTCTTTCTAAGACATTCCAGATGAGAAACATTTAAACAATTTAATTCCATAAAAGATGTGGGCATGCCATAAAAAAAAATTCCCAGCACAAAGGAAATCAACAAACAGAAAAAATAATTACATAGACAAACACCAAACACCAAAACCCCAGTGAAAATTCAACAAAGGTCAGGACAGAAAGTTTGCAGAAAGAATTTATGAATGATTCTTACACAAGTCAGAATTTAGTAATGAGACTGTCTGGTCCGGGGCTTCTCTTTGCTGGGAGGTTTTTAATTACTGATCAATCTCCTTACTCGTTATTAGTGTGTTGAGATTTTCTATTTCTTCATGATTCAGTTTGAATAGGTTGTGTGTATCCAGGAATATGTCCATTTCCTCCAGGTTGTCCAACGTGTTGGCATGTAACTGTTCATAGTGGTCTCTGAGGATCCGTTTTATTTCTCTGGTATCAGTTGTAGTGTCTTCACTTTCATTTCTGATTTTATTAATTTGAGCCTTTTCCCTTTTTTTCTTAATTATTCTAGCTAAGATTTGTCAATTTTGTTTTGGAAGATGTTGGATGTGTCTATTACATGCAATGGTGACAGGATGGTGAGTATCTGCATCTGTCCAAATTCCTCAAACTGTACACATTAAATATGTGCAGCCCTTTGTATATCAATCAGACTTCAGTGAAGCTGTTAAAAATACTGTCTCACTCATAATAAGTAAATGCACATTAACACCACAGTAGATACCATTTCCACCTATCAGATTGGCAAAAAAAAAAAAAAAAAAGATTGATAACTCACTCTGTTGGTTTTAAAATATAACCACAAATTCTTTGATACTCGTCCTCTTCAAGAGAGGGAATTTAATTTTCCTCCCTCCAATGAAAGCCCAGCGTCAGCTGGACTTAGTCACTCACTTGTAATGAGCAAAACATACTAGACACGATGGTTTGTGACAGAATTCTGAGACTAGGTCATGAAAGACATGGCAGTTTCCTACTTGCTCTCTTTCTTGGATCTCTTGCTCTGGGGAAAGCCAACTGGTATGTCATGAGGACACTCAAGGAGCCCTGGGGAGAAGTGGAGATGGCAGAACCTGAGTGTCCCTGCCAACCAACAGCCAGCAAGGAACCGAGGCTTTCTGTCCATAGTCATTGAGTGAGACACTCTGGAATTGGATCGCCCAGCCCCATTTAGCCTTGGGATGACTGTAGCATTGGTCAACAATGTCGTGAGGAGCAGTGAGGCAGAACCACTAGGTTGTGCTCCTCTTAAATTTCTGTCTCACAGAAACTGTGAAACAATGCGTGTGGTTTTAAGCTATTAGGTGTTATGGTAATTTGTCACACAGCGGTTGATGACTAATGAACTTGCTCGCTCCACTTCATGGTGAGTATATGGGAATAGGCACCCTCATAAATTGCTGGTAGGAATATAAATTGTATCAATGCTATGGGAACATATAAGACAATATTAATTATAGTAAAAATGTAATTTCAGATCTAGAAATATATCCAGAGATGTACTTGCACAGGTGTGAAATGTGAAATGTTAAACATCATTATTTAATAAATAAATTTATATTTTAAAATTTTAATACATTTAATAAAAGTCCTATTTATTGCAGCATTGTTCGTGATGGCAAAGACTGGAATCTAAATGTATGTTGTTACTGGGACTATTTGAACACGATACATCCATGTGACAGAATTCTCTGCAGCTGTTAGAAGGAATAACGTAATTCTATAAGAAGGAACAACACAGTGCAATTGGCATCCTACCATTCATGTAATATGAAAGAAGATAATGTATGGATTTTCTTTGAAAAAGAAAGAGACTGATAACAGTGGAGATGGAGATCAGGAAGGGAGAGAACTTTTCACTATATGCTTTTTAAACTATCTTTTGAAAAGAAATATCTTACCATGTGCATGCATTTTCTATTCAAATTATTAAATAATTGGAAAACTAAAATAAGCGAACGGTCATCCGTTTAAGAGAGAGTTTCCAAATGCTTAGCTGATGTAGGACTGGAGAGCCTTTTACTAATATCATGATAGCTGGGAGAATATCTTCAAGCTTGGAATCTTAACTTCAGAAAATTATAACCTAAGCCATTGTGTTTTCTTCTGTTTAGAGAAAGAATAAATTTATAGGAGGTGGGTAGTCTGCTTAGAGGCTAGATAAAGAGAAATTGGAGAACAAGGATTTGTCATGTTTACCCAGACCATGGGAGAAAGGCAGTATTTAGTTGACATGCATACTTAAGTACTAGGGAGGAATATTTTATATGCGTCCAGAATATTCAGTTCCCTTGGTTTAGAATCTGTGCTCAATTGAGCAAACTTTTCATTAGGCTTCCCTGGGTTTTTACAAGGGATCACTTTCATATTAGACATAAGTATTGTCGTCGCTATAGCACTGTAGACCTTACTAGAAATTTTAAAACGGCATTTTAGGTTATATATCAATCTTTCAGGAGTTAGATTTATCTAAATCAGGCCTTAGAGCCCGAACGGCCATGACTGCTCTGAAATGGTGAAGTTTCCTGACACGCATAATTGAGAAGCAACGTCCACCTAGGTGCCATCTTCCTCTGAGGCCAATGGAATAGTCAGCCCATCTTTCTTTTAGACAGATGAGTCTCCTTTTTTTTTTTTAAGATTTTATTTTATTTTTTATTTTTTATTTTTTTAAAAGATTATTTATTTATTTATTTGACAGAGAGAGACACAGCGAGAGAGGGAACACAAGCAGGGGGAGTGGGAGAGGGAGAAGCAGACTCCCTGCCGAGCAGGGAGCCCGATGCGGGGCTCGATCCCAGGACCCTGGGATCATGACCTGAGCCGAAGGCAGACGCTTAACAATTGAGCCACCCAGGCGCCCCTTAAGATTTTATTTTTAAGGTAACCTCTACATCCAACATGGGGCTCAAACTCACAACCCTGAGATCAAGAGTCACATGCTCCACCGACTGAGCCAGCCAGGAGCCCCAGATGAGTCTCCGTTTTTGAAATGTAGTAGGCATATACAAAGCAAAAGGGATTGCATGCCAACAACAGTTCATATGAAAAATCCCTGGGGCACCTGGGTGGCTCAGTCAGTTAAGCCCCTGACTCTTTTTTTTATAATTTTTTTTTTTAAGATTTTATTTATTTATTTGACAGAGAGAGAGACAGAGAGAGGGAACACAAGCAGGGAGAGTGGAGAGGGAGAAGCAGGCTTTCTGCAGAGCAGGGAGCCTGATGCGGGGCTCAATCCCAGGATCCCAGGATCATGACCCGAGCCGAAGGCAGACGCTTAACGACTGAGCCACCCAGGCGCCCCAAGCCCCTGACTCTTGATTTCAGCTTAGGTTGTGATCTCAAGGTTGTGGGATCGAGCCCCATGTTGGGGTCCACGCTTGAGATTCCCTCCCTCTCCCTCTGCCCTTCCTGCTCATGCTCAATCTCTCTCAAATAAATAAATCTTTTAAAAAAAGAAAATCCCTGTGTGATCTGATGGTATGACCCAGCTAAGAAAAGAAGGTTGAAGGAGAGCTCAGTTCCACAGTTGTCATAGGCATCGGATAATGAGAAATTGTCAATTGACTGGATTCTTTGTTAATCCTTTTGGAAATCTTTCACCTTTATAATTTGAGAGGAATATGACCTAAGATCCTTGTAAGTTCCCAGAACTTCTGATACCACAATAGAATATCATTTGCGCTATACCACACACACATAATAAAAGTCAAATTGAGATTTGAATATTGGAGTATCAGCTAGGCTCACTCATGAGCTAAACGGTCATTTCTTTTTCTTTCTTTCTTTCTTTCTTTCTTTCTTTCTTTCTTTCTTTCTTTCTTTCTTTCTTTCTTTCTTTCTTCTTTCTTTCTTTCTTTCTTTTTTCTTTCTTTCATGTTCAGTTAGCCAGCATGTAGTACATCATAAGTTTTTGTTGTAGTGTTCATAAATCAAAATGAACTAAGCGATTTAAATGACTTAAATGTCATACCAACCTGGTAGCATTAATCCAGACTTTTTTTTTTTTTTTTTGCCATAACCAAAGGACCAATTACTATAAGGAGTGGGCCTTTAGAGTCATTATGAATAGTTAAAACTGCAGGTGTTAATGTAGTAACTGTCAAAAGTCAACTGTACTTAGCCCAGGAAGGCTAATATCTGTGCTCACTCAAGCACTTACCCCTCCATTCACTTACTCATTTATTTAACTTACATTTATTGAATATCTCCTATTTGTCAAGAGTTATAGTACATTTTTGGGTAGTCTGTTATGGGAACTCTAGAAGATTTAAGGGGGACATGGAAGCTGTCTGAAGAGGGAGGAGGCTTTTCTGTGTTTTTTCTGGAAGGCACAACTAGGGAGAGTGAGCAGCCGAGAAAGAGCATCACACTTGGGCACAAATTGCCGAAGAACCTTTTGACTTTGGAATAAGCTGAGCAACAATGGAACCCGCTGCCTTGCAAAACAGTGATCTTCCAGCCAGTCAGGGGAATGGTCAGGGCATAGATAAGAAAGGTGGGGCCCCGAAGGACTGTGTGACCTGAGCAAGAGCCCATGGCCGGTTCGTGTAGGGCCTGGCTTGGCACCTGGAGTCCGAGTCAGCCCAGGCCAGCCAACCCTTAGCATGTCAGGATTTAACTGTTGTTCTTTCAAACTCAAAGCTCCATGATATGTTGTAATTTATCATTCTGATGAAACACACACTTCGAGGCTAGCATGTGGGAGTGAGTCCCCGAGCTGGCAAGCAAATAGCCCCATCTCAAAGAGACTTTGAAGTTCTAGGCTTGTGGAGTAATTCTTGTGATGTATCCCAGTTTTCTTCCATGACAAAAAGTAGTTAATGTTTCTGGTAATGAGCAAAAAAGTGGAGGTTCTTATCCGTAATATGAAGTTTCAGATAAATTAGAGTGGCAGGTTAAATTCAGTGGTGATGTGGATCCATAATATGAAATTGTTTCACTGAATGTTCTGCAGTTTTGGCAATCTGCCATGGAGGCGGATGGGGAAATATTCAAGAAGAACAAGAATATTTTGTTCTCATTCAACTATATTCCACAGTCTCCCTTGATCTTTTTCTCTAAATGATTTGCGCAACACTGGTTATGAGTAAGGAGAAAGGGTCCCTGATAAAATCTTGCCATTCAGGCAAGAAGCGTGGGGAAGGAACCGCTCAGTGTCTCATGATGTGTGGCTTCCCTGCTGGTCTCTGCAGGCAATGGGAGAATCTGGCCCCTTGCGACTTGATGTTCCAAGGTGATGGGCCACATTATAGGCACCGAGACCAAGTCCAAGACATTTCTGTCTTTCTCTTCAAGGAACAGGTCTCCTCCTGTCAGCTCTAGGCCTGAGGGTCTGTTTCAGCATCAACAGTTTTTCCCTGGATACCAAAGGCAGTTCAGGCTTAAGTAGTGAAGATATAACCAAATTTTGAGTAGATGACTCCAGCCCCCACGTTTCCCTCATATAAAAGTTCTTCAAGCCTCCTCTCTGGACCGGCAGCATCTGCATCACTTGGGAACTTGTTAGAAATGCAGATTTCCAATCCTCCCCACCCTCTGCCTTCCAGATGTACCGAATCATAAACTCAGGGGACAGGAGGGGGTCTTAGCAGTTAGTGTTTTCACAAGCACTGCCAAAGATACTGACAAGTGCTCGGGGTGAGGAACGGGGTAAGACGGGCAGGACCCGGAAGAGTGACTGTCCCACCTGGCCTGTCCAGGCTGCTTCTCGCCGAAGGGGAGAGTGCCCGTGGAAGCCAACAGTGATCCACACCAGTCCGCTTCGCATCCAGAATAGTAGGTAGAAAATGCTGTTAGAAGCTTGTTGCTTGGCTCCCGGTGGCCTGGCTAAGGTTTAAGTGGCACCCAGACTTTTTCACAAGCGGAGAATGGAGATGTCGGCACCCCCATGACAAGTCATGAGCCGTGATTCAGTTTGCTGACATGTGCCAAGACCCCCAAACCAGCCGCTTTTTGCATATTTCTACCTGTAAAGCTGTCAACACAGCACGTTCGCCCCTCCAGTTTCACTTAAGAAAGCTGAAGCCCGGTCATTTATGTGAATCATATCTTTTATTACCAGAACCTTAGCCAATGCAATGTTTCATAACTAAAATAACAAATTTTCTGGGTGTGTTTGGTGGGGTGTGTGTTTGGTGTGTGTGTGTGTGTGTGTGTGTGTGTTGTTCACCTGGTAAATATTTCAATCGTAATCATTTTCCTTCTCCCCTAGTCACTCGGTTCTTGTTTTTCTTCTTTACTGCGGGCTGTGTTTATGTGACACGGCTGTTTTACGTTGAAATAAACATGCACCCCACTGGCGCGGGATAAATGTCAGGAGAACAGCAGGAGGCCTGTTTCTTCCTGTTACCTCCTCTCCCTGCTCTAAATGTGTGTGACCCCTAATGACAAGTCCCATTTGGCAGAGTCCACACCTGGAAGCTAATCCGTGGTGCCCATGCCTGGAAGAGCCCAGCGATGAGGGAGGTCTCAAGTGTCAAGCTTGAGTGGACCTTCCGTAGCAGCACGGGATTCCACCCACTCCCGGCTTATGTTAGTGGTGTATTTGTGGAGTCAGGAAACAGCTGAGAGCGGAGGGGATGCGGAGACGGGTGGTGAACGGGCCGACTAGCAACAACACCGCCTCCATCGAGCGGCTTGTGATGTGGGGGAGAAGTCACTCACGCTGCTGGATCTCACCTGCTTAAAAACACAGACTATCTGTCAGTTCTGAAGGGTCCTATTTCCAGGTGGTGCTCTGGTTAGCAGATGGTTAACTGCTTGATGGAGTCTTTTTCTCTTGTTCTTGACGGCAGCTGACTGCGTCTAGACCTCAACCCTGAGGTCTCTGCTCTTTTTCCTGTAGTCTGTGGAAGGAAGGGGGAAAAATACCAAAATTCAGGTATTATGTTCAGAAATTCTAATTTGGGGGTCCTGAATAACATGTTCTGATTGGAAAATTACCCTTAAAAATTTGAGATGTGGTTCCCTCTGGCTAGAGAGGGGCGAGGGGGCTCTCCTGCGTAGTGCTGGGGGTCAGGCGAGGAACTGGCCTAGTGCAGCTACATAATGAAAGCCTGTTACGTCAAGTAATTTGGGGTTTATGGATAAGAGTGAGCCTCTTCCTATAAACCTCTGTCTAGTATTAAAGAAAGGGCCATCTTGAATGAATAGACCAATCTGGGTTGGCCTTTACCTGGCTGGCAGAATTCATTCTGGTAGTGTGTGTGTTTTTATACACTGTATAAATAAAGTGTGCTAAATCAAGGTCAACAGAACAGTAGGCAGCCTGTTTCATCCCACTATGTCCTTGTGTCATCACAAACCAGTTTAGCCTCCAAATCTTCCTGATAATAACGAGGCTTTGAGGGTACTGTGCTACAGAACTCTGGGAGGCTGGGCTGTCCCACTGCTCTATTTGTAGTCATTTTCCTGTACAGCGTTCAGGATCCTGGTGGGAGCTGGGCTGGGTGAGATTGTAGCTAAATCACGGGGCAGAGACTGATCCGAGCTCTTGGAGGGTCCTGTGTCTCTATAGGCAGCCCTGACATGGACACTGCCCCCTCCCAAACAAAAATTTGGGAGTTGGGCTGGGGAACTGGCAGGGAGTTGGTTGGAGGAAAGATTCATGACAGTATATGGGTTATGAAATGGAAGATATTCCTAAAGAAATGGGGGAGGGGCTAGAGCAAATCAGCATGTTATAGCTCCAAATACTTTACCATGTTAAATCACATTAGGATGAATGACAAGGGAGGGGCCTAACGGTAACATGGATGGAGCATTTGCTATGTGGTAGGCGTTGTTCATAATATGTTGTGTGCATTGTCTCTCGTAGTTCTTAAAACAATGGATTCTCTCATTTAATCCTCATAATAATCCTCTGATGTAGACAGTCTATTTTTTAAAGATTTTATTTATTTGACAGAGAGAGAGAGACAGAGCACAAGCAGGGGGAGCGGCAGGCAGAAGGAGAAGCAGGCTCCCCGCAGAGCTGGGAGCCCGATGCGGGGCTCGATCCCAGGACCCTGGGATCACGACCTGAGCTGAAGGCAGACACTTAACCCCTGAGCCACCCAGGCACCCCTGATATAGACAGTCTTATTGTCTGAAATTTCACAGAATGCATGGAGGTTAAAGAACACACCTGGGCTCACATGGGTGGTTTAAGTGGAGAGCCAGGGACTCTAATTCAGATGCTATAAATCCAGCCTGTACACTTAACTACTATGAAGAATGAATCTCAGACCATGTGCATACAGATCACCTGGAGGTCTTACAAAAAGCCGAAACTAATTCCCTTGGGCTGAGGTGGGGCCTGGGATTCTGTATTTCTTTTCTTTTTTAAGAGATTTTTAAGAAGTTCATCTCTACGCCCAATGTGGGGCTCATATCCCAAACCTGAGATCAAGAGTCACACACTACCAACTGAGCCAGCCAGGAGCCCCGGGATTCTCTAACAGGCTCCCAAGTGATGCTCGGGCTAGTGCGCTGCTCCAGGCTTTGGGCCACCCTCAGGCAGAAGATAAATGATTTACCTAAGAGCCCGGGGCCTGGACCCTTAACCCAGGAAGGACACAGGGGAAGGGACTTTGGGAATTTCCACTGTGATACTTGCTCCCAGCTGCAGAGGAAACCTTTGCATCTATGACCAATGAGCTACCACCTCCCTATTTTCATGACCCCAGGGGCCAGAATGCGCAGCAGCAAGAACATAAAAGCCATGCTGCTTAGAGCTGTAGATTCACATCCTCCATCCTTACCCTTGGCTCTGCCCTTAGAGTCTAAATCCCATCTTATAGCCGCAAGAAGACATTTCTGTGTGTCTCTTGTTTGTACTAGTGAAATGGAAACAGCCCTGGATCGGAAGGCAGGGGCTTGCGTTCCATCCTGAATTTACATCTTCATTTGGTCAGTGATGGGAAGCTAGAAGCTTAGCCTTTCTTAGGCTTCATTTTCTCTATTGCTAAATGGAGCTAATAAAACTAATGCCCAGTCTGTAGTTTAGGAATACTCCAAAGATTAAGGAACTTGCACTTATAAAGCAATTTGTGCTCCCTTGGAAATAAGTTCTTATTATGGAAATGTATAAATAATAATATAATTATGGCCAAAATCTGTGGCATTCAGCCATTCATTAGGCTTAATGACCAAGCCTTTCTCTTTGGTTTTAAAAACCTCTTCTCATTACAGCTTTTCCCTGAAGTAGTCAAAGGAAATGGCCTGCTTGAAATTCACACTCAATTTCACCATCAGTCAAACCCCACTTAAGTATCCAGACACTGCATTTTTCGAGAGAGAATGCCACATCCAGGCTGGAGCAGTGCGTGGCTGGGCTTCTGTACAGAAACAGTCAAACACGGGATGCATTCCATGCAGATGGGCTACAATGGTACCCAGACTGTTTCTTTGTTTCCCTAAGAATCGCCGCTCTTTTGGTCAGTTCCGGGCAGGTTCATATTAGCATCGTTGGAACAGCCAAGAGGGAGCTCTCTCGGCGGGCATCCGGAGCCTGGGAAGGACGGCAGGCTGTGTGAGCACGTCTGACAGGCTCTTTGAATCCCTTATCCAAAGTGCCACTTCTCACTTCCTCTGCAATACACAGAGAAATTGTTCTTGTCTGAGGGCAAGATTGCTTTATTCCGAAAGGGGAAGTTCACTGGGCATATTGTCTGCCAGGGAATCAGGCAATCACGTTGAGACCATATTTTATCTTGTACACGGGCTGTCTTAACAATCTTTCAATCACTTCATTACCATGTTGTGTTTTACTTCCCCGGTCTCCTGACACACCGCGTGGAGTTCTCCTGCCTTTTCCCATTTGATTTTCATTTGTTCCCCTGCCGCTCGCGTTATGAAGCGAGGCGTTCACATGGCTGGTGACCAGGCAGGCGGAGGGCTCAGAAATCATTTATATGCAGGTGGGGCAGGGCGACCCAAATCCAAGTGCACCCAGAGAACTAGAGGGTTGATTGGTTTGTTTGTTTCCTGCCAAACAGATTATCTTTGATTTTCATGTAAACGGATGAAATGGTGAGTGGAGTCCACAGCTCTCCCAGTGGTCCTGTGTCTAACTGGTCCTCCTGATGCAGACCATCTCTCGAGGGTGCTCACTCGGGGCAACTTCTCTTGCCTTTCCTCTCGGTCCCTTCGGCTTCCCCTTCTCCCTCCTTTCTTCTCTTTTTCTTCTTGCAAGTCTTTGCTTTGTATCTGGGAGAGCCACGCGTTTTCCTTGCCACTGTACTTAGCATTCTGGTTTCCAAACCGTCCTCCAGTAAATCTTGTCAGAGAGATCTAGCCAAAATGCACGGTGGCATCCCAGCACGAGCACCTCAATTTCCCTTTCCCCTTGACTTTCCAGACAAATCTTTAATGGTCAGAACTGACTGTTCCCTTTCTTGGTAGGTTTGAATCCATCACCATGCTGGAAATAGGACAATGCACCTGCAGCTGCTGTGGAAGCAAAATCAAACCCTTTTAGAAGACATCCAAATGGCCAACAGACACATGAAAAAGTGCTCAACATCGCTCGGCATCAGGGAAATCCAAATCAAAACCTCAATGAGATACCACCTCACACCAGTCAGAACGGCTAAAATTAACAAGTCAGGAAATGACAGATGTTGGCGGGGATGCGGAAAGGGGAACCCTCCTACACTGTTTGGTGGGAAAGCAAGCTGGGGTAGCCACTCTGGAAAACAGTATGGAGGTTCCTCAAAAAGTTGAAAATAGAGCTACCATATGACCCAGCAATTGCACTACTGGGTATTTACCACAAAGATACAAATGTAGGGATCTGAAGGGGTACATGTACCCCGATGTTTATAGCAGCAATGTCCACAATAGCCAAACTGTGGAAAGAGCCAAATGTCCATCGACAGATGAATGCATAAAGAAGATGTGGTATATATATACAATGGAATATTATGCAGCCATCAAAAGAAATGAGATCTTGCCATTTGCAACGACGTGGATGGAACTGGAGGGTATTATGTTGAGTGAAATAAGTCAAACAGAGAAAGACATGTATCATATGATCTCACTGATATGAGGAATTCTTAATCGCAGGAAACAAACTGAGGGTTGCTGGAGTGGGGGGTGGGGTGGGAGGGATGGGGTGACTGGGTGATAGACACTGGGGAAGGTATGTGCTCTGGTAAGCGCTGTGAATTGTGCAAGACTGTTGAATCTCAGATCTGTACCTCTGAAACAAATAATGCAATATATGTTAAGAAAAAAAAAAGAAGAAGAAGAAGGTAGCGGGAAGGGAAGAATGAAGCGGGGGAAATTGGAGGGGTAGACGAACCATGAGAGACGATGGACTCTGAAAAACAAACAGGGTTCTAGAGGGGAGGGGGGTGGGAGGATGGGTTAGCCTGGTGGTGGGTATTGAGGAGGGCACGTTCTGCATGGAGCACTGGGTGTTATGCACAAACAATGATCATGGAACACTTCATCTAAAACTAATGATGTAATATATGGGGCTTAACATAAGAATAAAAAAAAAAAAATCAAACCCTTTTATAAAGGGCAAAGTCTCATGGCACCCAACCTGAGTTCCGGTTCTGCCTCAATTGCCCAGTGCTCTGTTCTCCTGTTCCTGCCCTGCCCTCTCCAGCGAGCCAGACAGTGAATGCCCACGGGGAACTGGTTTCTTCCAAAGTTCAGGAAGGGCCATTCTTGCCGGCTGGCCAGAATCTTAGGCTTTCTGGTGATGTTTGCTCGAGGTGCTGGCTACCTATGGCACGGAAACATGGGTTTTACACCCAGCAGCTAGGTTCTTCTTGTTCATGGCTATTTGACTTGGAGTGTGGTATCCCATCTGTAAAAGAGGAATGATACTCTGGACCACGTGGGATTGTGGGAGCCCAGAACAAAATGATTGACATAAAATATTTAGTACAGAGTCTGGCATATATTATGGAAATGATGATTTATTAATTATTTCAGCCATCAGATACCTCTAAAGCATGGAAATGAGTTCCGTTTAGGACATAAAATACCCTTGCCCACCCCTCCCCCCCAGCAGTCCTTCCTAACTGCACTGAGCTGCATGAACCACTCAGTTCACAAATCAATTCTCCCCTCCCCCCCAACTTTTGTTTTTATTCCTGGATACTGATTTTTTTCCAGCAACCTCAATAGAGCTGGCTTTGACTCTATACAATCCAACCCCTGGAGGAAAATACCTCTTTTTCTCCTTGACAGATTTTTTTTTTTTGTCATTAAAGAACCATAAGAATCATCATTGTTATTGTATGCACAAAACCCTCTCCAGACTTTTGGGGAGGGCTTTGCCTATGTGGCTTTGAAATACCACATTTATAACCACAGAGAGTTGACATCAAGCAAACAAAATAGTTCCCATTTTCTTCATAATAAGAGACTTTGTCTCATTTATCTAATTCAGTGCGTTTGGCATAATGTTTTCAAGAGAACTTTTCCAGTGCTGAAGCCAGCTGCTAGATAAAGTTTATATTTCTTCCTAATAAAAACACTCAGGATACTGGCCTGCCCCCTTATGTATATGTTCTTGCTCTTTGGAGGCACTGTTTCATTTTCATGTTAAGTGCTTTGGATTTTAGGGAACTGAGTTTTGTTTTGATTTTTTTTTTTTAGATGGGGGCGGTGTATGTGTGTGTGCGCACGCGCACATTTTACTGTCTGCCAACCAGTTGACCCTCTTCTCTGCCTCTCTCCTTTCTTCCGAAAATGAATGATAGCTATATACTTCTAAAACACTCACTAAGATTCAGCATCTATTAAGCTCTACAAAGTCCTTCTTACTCATTTAAAATATGGATGCAGAGAGCACGGTCTCATGTCACAAGCCCTGTCCTCGCTCTAAATCGGGTGACTCAAGGGTCAATATACTGACCACACGCAGGTCAATTGCTCCATAATCACCAAGCCCTTGATTTGATTTGACTTAACCAGATCAACTATTTGGCTTCAACAATTTAATTGTTTTGCAATTTACTGTATTGTTTGTTTCTCTATTAGCCATGGCTGTGGAAGCAACCCATTAGAAAAGAAAATTATCGAACAGAGCTACCAGGAGAACACTTTAAAACCTCTCTGTCAAAATTAGAGCTACTGTCAAAACAAGTCAAAACTGCTTTGAATGAGATTCCTGGGTTGATCATTTTTTTATTGATTTGACTGCTTAATTTGGTCAAAATACCTATCAGCTGACCAAATGACCAGTTTGGCCAATTATGTATATAGGACACTGAATTTACACAGTAGTTGATTCAAAATGGTCACTATAGCAACTGCATTTATTCATTCACTAACTCATGCATTCAACACAAGTTACTGAGCATCCTGTTTTGTTCTAGGTATTTGGAGATGTAATAAGAAGCAAAACTGTCCCTGCCCTCATGGAATTACATTCAAGTGGAGAAAAAGACGATAAGCAAGAAAGTAAGCAATCCACTTAGCAATTTTAACAGAGAGAAGTGCTCTAAAGAAAAGTGAAGCAAGAGGTTGGAGAACAATACAGAGGACCATTTAATATTGAGTAATAAGGGGTAGGCAGCCTGGGAGGGTGACATTTGAGCCAGCCACCTTTAAGTATGGTGAGACCACTAGGCTCTCCTCTTCTCTCAGCCTGCCTACCCTCTTCTGGAAGGAAGCCTGGAAATTTCAGTTTTTAATCAACTTCCCTATCATGCAAAAGAAACTGCCTCTTCTAAGCTGGCCCGCCACTGCTGTTTCTCAGAGCTTTCATTTCTGTGGGTTTTTACAAATTGTAGAATATGGTATAGATGAGCAGATTTTTTGGAAAGCCACAGAAAATATTTTATGATCTCCTCTTTGTTCATTCAAACATGTCTTCTCTACTTTTTTTCCCCCTTCTTTTTTGACTTAAGAGCCCCTTTTATTTTCCCACAAAATAATGGCCACTGTAAACAGAATTTAAGCAAGTACTCAGGCAAAAATCCATTTGAGGATGTGGAGATGAGACGGTTGTACCACAAATAAAGTCTCTTCCTTCCAAATCCTGTTTCTCAAATAGCATTTTAGTCAAATCCTCCAAACCTTGCTCCAAAAAAGCGAATGCCTTTGAAATTCTTACAGTTCCAACATGAAATGTGTCTGTTGAGAGTTTTTGGTTTCATTTCAAAGATTTTTTCCTCCCTCATTGAAATCATCTAAATAAAGTATCTGATGCAGTTGGGACTTTTTTCCAGTTTATTTAGTTGAACTGAAGATGCTAATTGAATTTAGGAGTTTTTCCAAGAGGAGATCATGGTTGCATGAATGCATCATTGCCTGCCCATGTGGATTCAACACGTCTAAAGAAGCAAGACTCAGTTCTGTGGGTAGAGGGAGGCAGATTTGCACGAGGCTAAGTTATTCAGAAATAATATTAGCAAAATAACATGTATTAGTCATTTTCATGTGCCAGGCATTGTTCTAAAAACTGTGTTTTACAATTCTGTGATTAACCTCATGCTATAGATAAGGAAACTGAGACACAGAAAGGTTTAGTAACCATCCCAAGATTACAAAGTTAGAAAGTGGCAGAACCAGGGATAAAACCTAGTATGACTGGATCTGAAATCTCTTAACCTCTACCTGATACTGCTCCTCAGTGGTAATCAGTGAGAATCTTGAGAGGTACATAACCAGCCAGTATGTAATGGTGTGACTTTGCAGGTTGATTATGTCCTGACATTCCTCCTGACTGGTTGGTTGATGGCCCATTCTGATGGGTTGGTCCCATACTGCATTAATTGTTAAAAATTTTGATTCTATGGCAGCTTTAACCCATTTCTTTCATTCTCCGGTAGAGAAGGAGTGAAGGTTTTTTTTTTTTTTTTTTTAATAATGTGGTTATATATTTTAGAGAGAGAGAGAGCAGGGGGAGGGGCAAAAGGAGAGGGAGAGAGAAAGTTAAGCCGACTCCGCGTTGAGCCTGGAGCCTTACACAGGGCTCGATCTCATGACCCTGAGATCACAACCTGAGCAGAAACCAAGAGTTGATCACTTAACTGACTGTGCCACCCAGGCACCCCAAGAAATTTTTTTATTGCATGATATCCCACCAAAGCATCTTGAGATATTGCCAAAATCATTGATTTTTTTATGCAACTGCTCTACCTGGTCTTACAGATCACCCCTCTCTGGTCTTCTGTGTGGCAGCATTACCCTACACATTTTCTGTCTCTCTGTAGATAGATATAGATACTATATAATAATATATATCCATCTATCAAATGTATAATATATTGATGCTCTCCATGGGTCAAACCTCATCCTACTTCTCAAAGAGTACATTCAAATACAACCTCCTGGCTAACTTTCAACTGACCTTGCTTCCTTTACTACTCATACATGAGTGATCTATATCTATTTCCAGGCCCATCTTCTCTCCTAAGATATTGACCCTTATTTCAAGCTGTGTATTGTATTGGCTCAATGGCTTAAGCTCAACATGTCCAAAAATAAAGTTCATTATCTTCCCTACAAATCAATTCTTTCTACAATATCCTTCCTCCATAAATCTCATCTTGGTTAATGCCAACATTATCTTTTTAAAAAAGATTTATTTATTTTAGAGAGACAGAGAGAGAGAGCAAGGGGGGAGGGGCAAAGGGACAGAATCTTCAAGCAGACTCCCCGTTGAGCATGGAGCCCATCTCAGAGCTTGATCCCAAGACCCATAAGATCATGACCTGAGCCAAAACCAAGAGTCAGACAATTAACTGACTGAGCCACCCGGGTGCCCCAATGCCAACATTATCAACCTGGCATCCCAAACACTGATGCTTGGCTCTCTTGCTCACATTCTATCAATTATCAAATTTTATTAATTTTACTTCTGTAATCTCTGAAATCTGAGTACTTCTCCCTACTTCAACATTAATGGAGAGCTACTCATATCTCATATCTCTGCTGGGTTTCTTTTTAAAATGTTGAAGTGTAATAAGCATATAGGAAACTCCTCATATCAATGTACAACTGAACCCACCCATGTGATCAATGGCAAGGTCAAGAAGGACAGTATTACATCACAGCCTTGCTTCCTTCATGGCTAGGGTCTGGAGTTCTACCATTGATGTTTAATGAGCTTAGAGCTCCGACACTTAACAAAATTCAAATATGCAAGGTGGTGTAGCATTTTAAGCCATCATTAGTTTTGTACAGCGTGTGTAAATCATTTAAGAACACAGTTTAGTAAACGGGGAGAGGGAGAGGATGGGCCACCGGGATTGAGAGATGAAAATTTATCCAAGGGGTGAAGGTTCTGAGACACACAGTTGGAGATGCTGCTCTTGTGTGCCAAAGGCAAGCCGCCCACTCCACGGTTGCTATGGGAACAAATAGGGTAACAAGACTCTCTTCCCCTCGCATGTTCTGTTCCCTATTTGGATTCAGTTATTTGTTGTAAAACTTGAAGGAGTCAGAAATAATAATAGCAGGAACAATAGTCAGGGTGAAACTCATGGGGCCTTAAAGTCAGAGAGGGTAAAACCAAAGAACTGAAAACCTACTTAGGTGAATTTACTTAATTCAGTTTAGATCTAATTCATTCTCAGCCTCATAAATCATCAAAGTACAATTCTCTGAATTGAACTGTGTTTGAGGCGAGATCCTGAAAGGTATACTTCTTATCCTTAATTAAGTTCACGGGAGAAACCTCTCAGAACAAGCCTTCTGTGAGTTCATTGTTGCTCTTCTGGAGGGGCTCTTTGTCTAACTTTAGGATTGCAATTTGCACCCTCCACTAGACTTAGGCTTTTGGCCCTTACTGCCACCATTCCATCCAGTTAAATAGCTGTTTGTTGAGGAAAAACTCTCTCCAGCTTTCTTTATAGCCATTAGAAGAACATTCAGATTTATTTTTGATGACTGGAAAATAGAATAATATTACTGGTCAAAAATTGTTTAAAAGGGCCTCCCCTAGGCTGGCTTGAGTGCAGAGAACAATTGTTACAATTATTGCATGCCATGGAGTTATGCCATAATTCTTAAGCCCAACTGAATGGTGAGAAGAGGTTTTCAAATGCAATTCTGTTGCTCCCAATTCTATCAGACACTATTCAGTTGCCCTTGAACATGTCAACAAGCAACTCAATTGCATCCGACTTCTTCAGGAACAATTAGATTGCTCCAGAGTAACTCAACTGACTCTCACTTTCTCAGTCAGTGCTCGGTTTTACAGAAAATGAAGGACATGTGGTTAAAGAAATACTCAGTGGGTGTCAGGTAAGAATTAGCCAGAAGCCCCTTCTGCACCGTAGAAGTCATTGAGCTGGGGTAGGGAAAGAAAACACAGAAGATGAGGTAATACTTATGTATCACACATTTATTCTTGCCTTAAACAGTGCACTCGCCAGGAGCTGTTCTAGGGGGTAAAGGAGAGGCTAGGTAGAAAGACCATAGCTCAATTCTTTTTGTGGTTATGGTGTCTGACTTTGGAGGTGGGAAATCTACCTTCCATCCTGGATCTGTGCAGCCTGTTGGGGGTTGGGAGGAGGGCTTTATCCCAAGTTTTAGAGGTGGAATGTATGATCATGGTTTAAGCTAATTACTGCATCCCGTTTTTCTGGCCGCAATGATTGTTTCAAGAGATGCATGTGACCCAATCCGATCCAATTAGAATGAACCTCAGCCTTTTAAGAGAGCTTTGCAAAGACTCTTGCTTCTTCTGGTATCTAAAAAGACCCTTGCTCTTTTGTCCACATGAGAAGTTTTAGCTGTTATGTGCATTTAACCATCACAGACAGAGCTCGAGCTGTCAAAGGTCACCATGCAGTTTGAGCTTTAAGCCAATGGAACAAGAAGCTCAACCAAGGGATGGTGAAAAACAGTTAAAATGAATTATTCGATCCCTGAGTCTAATTGTACCTGAAGCCAGCCCTGTAGCCCTTAAACCTTATAGTTCCACACCCAACTTTTTAGTTAATAGATGAGATGAAATGCTCAATGGATCTTGACCCCCGCCCCTCCCCCCCAAAAAAGTGTGTGTCTTCAATCTGAATCAACTCAGGATCAAGAAAATTGAGGCTGGTAGAAAGAGAGCAATGGAAATAGAGGAGCATTTTACAGGGGAAGGGGTAGTTGGATTCTTTCTGTGTGTGTTCTCTATTATCAGGATGATACTGACTCAACTGGATGAAACATTTAAAAACTAAACAGTAAAGATTTCCAACTGCATGGCCCCAAGTAACCAACACGGTTCCCAGTTTTTAGTGAACTGATCCTTTATATGGCAGTGACAGCCACTACCTTGTATATGTATATATATATATATATATAGGTGTGTGTGTTTATCTAGATACAGATGTAAATGCCCTTGTCATCATCTTCATCATGGTGGGCAATATGGGGGATTGCACTCAACTTTTCATTCTTCTAGTTTGCTTTTCTATTCTTCAGAGACTGGAAGCTACAACTGGCATTTTGCTAAACTCCCTTACATTTAAGGTTCTTGAATAGATTTAGGTTTCTTCAATTAGATGCACCCAAATGAGATTTGAAAGGCACAAGGGATGTATTGGACAGATTGGAAAGATTTCTTCTGTTTTTGCAATATTTTGCTGGTATATACATTCAGGGAGGTACTGGGTTTCTCTGTAGCAAGATTCCAGTGTCTGGTCACTGGCTTTATGGGTGTTGAGAGGTAGATTATGGAGCATCTATTCTTTTTTTTTTTTTTTTTTTTGCCAGTTCAGATCTAGTGGGCATTGGTATAATCTTAGAGCTCCAGTTGCAGCAGTGTGGAGCTTCCTGATTCCTAGATGAAGTGAGGGTGCTATTTGGGAAGTCAGAAGTCCATTTGGAGCCTTGTGAGTCCCCACCTTCAAGACAGAAACAGCAACTTGCCCTGATGGCTGGATCTGCAAAGTTGTTCTTGGAGGCCCAGCCTACCCCCACTACTCTAGCCTTTCTTGGGAAGTTGCAAACATCTATGGCCCTTTATTAAATCTGTTTCTACCTCTTTTTTTATGGTATTGGCACAAAAACAGACACATAGATCAATGGAACAGAATAGAGAGTCCAGAAATGGACCCTCAATTCTATGGTCAACTAATCTTTGACAAAGCAGGAAAGAATGTCCAATGGAAAAAAGCAGTCTCTTCAACAAATGGTGTTGGGAAAATTGGACAGCCACATGCAGAAGAATGAAACTGGACCATTTCCTTACACCACACACAAAAATAGACTCAAAATGGTTGACAGACCTCAATGTAAGACAGGAGTCCATCAAAATCCTAGAGGAGAACACAGGCAGCAACCTCTTCGACCTCAGCCGCAGCAACTTTTTCCTAGAAACATCACCAAAGGCAAGGGAAGCAAGGGCAAAAATGAACTATTGGGACTTCATCAAGATAAAAAGCTTTTGCACAGCAAAAGAAACAGTCAACAAAACCAAAATCTGTTTCTACTTAAGATCGCTAGAGTCATTTCTGTTTGCTGCTACTGAACCTTGATTGAGATAATCACCATGATCAAAAGCATATATGAAGAAAGGGTTCTGTTTTGAGTGCTATAAAAACACAAAACTCTTTCCCTTCCTTTGAGAAAATCATACTCTAAGACGAAAAACAGATATAAGCAGATTTATGTAGAATGGAAAGTAGAAGTAAAATATTGTGTACAGGTCAAGGAAGTAGAAAATCAGTGGAGAAGGGGAGAGAATACAGAGAGTGTCTGAGTTTGGTGCCCGGGCTGAGTGGGATGAAGAGAAATAATTAAAACCGGGAAATCTACAAGAAAAAAAATGAAGTTGTATTCTTGCCTTACAGTATATACAAAAATTCACTTGAAATGGACCAAAGGCCTACGCGTAGGACTAAAATTCTAAAATTCTTAGAAGAAAATGGGGGAAAATTTTTACAACATTGGATTTGGTAAGGATTTCTTAAATCTGATACCAAAAGCACAGACAACAAAAGTAAAAATAAGTAAGTTGGATTTCATCAAATTAAGAAGTTTTGTATATCAGCGGAAAATATCAAAATGAAAACAACATACAGAATGGGAGGAAAAATTCACAAGTCATATCTGATAAGGGGCAATACCCATGGTATATAAAGAACTACAGTTTAGCTACAAGAAAAAAAACATGATTTAAAAATAGGCAACTTGAATGGACATCTCTCCGGGGAAGATGTACAAATGGCCAACAAGCACATGAAAAGATGCTCAGCATCACTAGTCATTAGTGAATACAAATCAAAACCACCAGGAGGGGCGCCTGGGTGGCTCAGTCGATTAAGCGTCTGCCTTCGGCTCAGGTCATGATCCCAGGTCCTGAGATCGAGCCCCGCATTAGCGGGGAGCCTGCTTCTCCCTCTGCCTCTGTCACTCCCCCTGCTCCTGTTCTCTCTCTGTCTCTTTCTCTGTCAAATAAATTTTTAAAAAATTAAAAAAAACCCCACAATGAGCTACCACTTCACACCCATTAGAATGGCTATTATAAAAAACTAACAACAGAAAACAACAAGTATTGACAAGAATATGGAGACATTGGAACCCTCGTGCTTTGCTGGTGGGAATGTGAAATGGAGAAGCCCCTGTGGAAAACAGTATGGTCATGCTGCACAAAATTCAAAACACAATTATTACATGATGAAGCAATTCCACTTCTAGGCAGACACTCAAAATAGATGAAAGCAGGGATTCGAACTGACATTTGCACAGCCACGCTCCCAGTAGCATTATTGACAAGAGCCAAAAGGTAGAAGCAACTCAAGCATGGCTTAATGAATGAATGGACGTGTAAAATGTGGTTTGTACATACAATGGGACATTCAGCCTCAAAAAGGAACTTCTGACGTATGCCACAACATGGATGTACCTTGAAGACATGATGCTAAGTGAAATAAGCCAGTCACAGAAGGATAAATATTGTATGATTCTACTCATATCAGGTACCTAGAGGAGTCCGGTTCGTAGAGGCAGAAAGTAGAATGATGGTAGCCAGGGGCTGAGGGAGGAGGAGGTTGGGGATTTGTGTTTAATGGGTACAGAGTTTCAGTTGGAAAAGATGAAAAAGTTCTGGAGATGGATGATGGTGATGGTAAATACAGTGGCAAGGTACTTCATGCCGTAGAACTATATACTTAAAAAATGGTAAAAATGGTAAATTTTATGCGTATTTGACCACATTTTTTTTCAAAAGGAAAAAATTGTAAAGATGGGTTTTCATTAGAAAACAGTGGAAGAGGGACATGCCAGGGTGGTGTGTAGAGAAAGGAAGAATGAGGCAGAAAAAAAATAGCGGGAGGTGTGTTTAGGGGGTAGCACGGGGGATGGGTTTTATTATTTCAGAGTTGCCTTATTTGAGACTCAATTATCTCTGAACTTTCAAAAAAGCAATATATGTATATACTTCAGTAGTATTTTAAAAAATTATAATTTTTTAAATTCACACAATGCTGATGATGTATGTTATGCTCAAGGCAGAATTTCATGAATCTCCTATGTCCATTTTCAAATCTCAGGTTTAATTCCACAGTAGGATATTTTAAAATCCATTTTATAATGTAAAGTAATAATAAATAACATTTGAAAACTGGCTTGGAGTGGTTGTCCATGTTACCTTGTAATGGTTCACCGTGTATTTTTATTGCTCTAATTTGTCTCAGTGACATCATGGAGAAAGTTCAATTCACTTACAGAAGACGATCTGTTAGGAAGAAGTGCCAATGATGTTTGCAAAAGGAGCTGTGTGTTCAGGAATACTTTGATTTCAAAGTAATTAATTCCAAGGGGAACCTTTCTGAGATGAAATAGTGAGGTTATTTGGTCATGAGAGCTTTCATAGTCATGAAACAAAAAGGAAGCACAATTCTTTTATTAAATTGACATTGCATCAGGAAAAAGGGCTAAAAATGATTGATTGCAAATATAATGTAGGGGATAGAAGCATCTGGTTCAGACATAAATAACAAAGGCTCTTCAACATATGGCACTAATTTGCGTTTACGCCTATGTAATCTCACTTTTCAAATTGCTATGCTTTTCTCAAGATGGGCTGTTTGGGGAATCAGTGTGGAGCCCTAGAAGGGGAGAACAGGTATCTCCTTGGCCTGTTTCTGAAAGGAAAAGGTGCTCAGTCTTATTACAGAGACTTGTGGCAGGTGTGTGTTTCTGGCTCCGATTCATCCGTGATCACAGGTGCAAACCCAAGAATGGGACGGCATTAATTCTAGTGGCCTTAATTAGAAATCAGACTCCAAGTGCTAAGTGCAGAAGTGCTTCAAGGTTTAACTGAGGTTTAAATTTTCCTTATTTCTAATGCAAAACTGAAAACCTGGCTTTGGCAAAGCTTGAAAAGCTGGGGTTTTTTAGGCCTGCGTCTCCACACCAAAGGGAGTTCGACTGTATTTAGCTTTAAGGAAACCACAGAGGACTCAACAGCCCCTTCAAGGTTGGTAGCCCTAAAGAAGGTGTCCTTTCGTTGGTGAGTGATCCAAAAGATGGGCAGCAACATCTCTTCTCCCTTACCCTTTGGGGGCACGCTGGTCTTTAGGAATTTGCACCCCAGGAATCTATGTGAGCCCCAGGCCTTGGTCCTCTGCACTCTGCTCCTAAGAGCTCACAGAATAAGAAAGCGGGAGAAATACATTTGCAGAGAGGATTAGAGATATCCAGTGGACATCAGATAATAAAGAATCATTCTGCCTTTGGATTTAACTACCTAAGAAAAATGTCCCCTCCTTCTTTTAGAAAATGCTCCATTTAAATAAACCTGCCTTCTCTCAGTTTTCTGAGGAAAGGGCTCTAACCCCTGGCACAGTCCAGAGTGCTTCACTCTCAGCTTGACCTTGACTCATGGCGGCTCAGTGACTCAGCCCATGGCCATCTGCAGCCCTAACCTTGTGCAGAATTTCAGGCTGAGATTTCATCCTTGAGAATAGCAAGTCTTGTTCTTATAAACGGCCATTCTGTTTTCTGGAAGAAACTGTGCAACTTTTCGTGACCCTCTTGTCATAAATCTAATTCTTATATTAAATTTTTCTTAAAACAATAAAAAAAATAGATGCCTTCAGAGCTGAATGGTTCCTCCTTTCCCTCTAGCCAGCAAGCAGAAGTCTGACATGGGGTTCCAAGTATCCAGGGCTAAACCTGGAGCTTTACTAACTCTAAACTCTTTTACATAGATTACTTCTATTTTTCAAAATAAATATTTATCTTTTCATTTTTTAGCTTCCTTGCTGATACATACGAATTTTCTTGACAATAGCAGTCCAAGTCTTATCTCCTTGCTGGGACAAGAGCTTCTACTTCATGTTCTGATCTAAAGACACACAGCAATTGATTTAATAGAATTTTTCTCCCTCAGAAATGGCTTAAGTAAGTGGGTGTTTCAAGATTGTGTAGATAGAGGTATAGTTCCTCCATTTCTTTCATACTTGAAAAACCTCATTTTAGTGTCTAATAAATTTTAAAATACTGATTTTAGCTCAGATCTTCTAATTAGGAAGCTCAGCCCATATTCTGAATTTATCTTCCAAAGATTTGTAATCTCCATGAAAATCAGTCAGCTGAATAGTAATTGAAAAGTGTTTGGGATCCATAATAGTTCCTTGCTGCAAAGAATATAAACAACCAACTGAAATACAAACAAACCACACCTTTATGTCCAAAATATTTCTTTCTGTAAATGTGATGGTTGCTGAAACACTTTCATTCCTCTAGCAAACTGCTTTCCCCAACAGGGTAAGAAGGACTGAGGATAATTTAGAGGACAAAAGATGAATTAAGGGGCGCCTGGGTGGCTCAGTCGTTAAGCGTCTGCCTTCGGCTCAGGTCATGATCCCAGGGTCCTGGGATCGAGCCCCGCATCGGGCTCCTTGCTCAGGGGGGAGTCCGGTTCTCCCTCTCCCCCTCCCCCTGCTTGTGTCCCCTCTCTCGCTGTGTCTCTCTGTCAAATAAATAAAATCTTTAAAAAAAAAAAAAGATGAATTAAGGAGTATTTGTGTGAAACTCTGTGTGACTGGTCTTATTCTAGAAACTGAACTATATTTAGCCAAATTGTAAAAATTATAAAAAGTGGTTGTTTGCTTACATTTCTGGCAAAATTTTGGAAATGCCAAATTTTAGCAGTCAGGACTTTTAGACTGTAGACTGAAAACACAGTCAAATGTATCTGGTAAACGCAACAGCTACTTTTTGTCTCTGTGGTAGCAAAGGGTCTGGCGGCCTCCCCAGGGAGAAGGAAGACGAAAGGCTCTGGGCACTTAGCGCTTTCTGTATTGGAGTTGTGGGTCCGTGCAGGAGCTGACAAAGCCAGACACAGTTGTCACTATGGGCAGGGTGGGGAAGTCATGGACTACACTCAGTCTGAGCTTCTTTCATTGTGATACTTCATTTGAATTGGTACTAAATCTTTGATTTAACCTAATGGAATGAGTTTTTTTTTTTTAAGGATTTTTATTTATTTATTTGACAGAGAGAGACACAGTGAGAGAGGGGACACAAGCAGAGGGGAGTGGGAGAGGGAGAAGCAGGCTTCCCGTGGAGCAGGGAGCCCGATGTGGGACTCGATCCCAGGACCCTGGGACCATGACCTGAGCTGAAGGCAGACGCTTAACAACTGAGCCACCCAGGCGCCTGAGTTGTTTTTTTTTTTAAGAAGTAAATGTTTTTACAGGGGTTTTAAAGGTTATGAAAATTATCATTTACCATTGATGGTTATTAATTCATTTAGTATTTGGGGGATTTTACATGTTTACTAGAAGGTAGAGAAAGCACCCCTGCTTTTGTAAGATGTCTAATTCTTTTTTTTTCTTGTTCTTCTTCCATCATTTTGAAGAAAAAAAAAAGGCACTAAGCCATAAATGAGATAATGTCAGCAGTATGGAGGCATAGTTTGTGCACAGACAGCCCGAAAATATGGGAAATACAGGTAATCAAACTAAAACATGACTTAGGTAAGTAATCAGTAATAGATGAACCCTGGAGGAAGTTCTGTTTGTTTCCTTCTAAATGTACTTTTTGCTTTTGTGCCCCTTTTTCATTCCTCCCAGATTGTCTTTTCTCCCTGTCTTTACCTGTTACAATTACATGATAGCCCAAAACGCGGATCTTTCAGAGGCCAGACATGATGTCCACATCAGATCTCTGTAGGAACTAATTTCTGTGCCACTTACCCTGCAATGGCTTGTAGGAGAGTTGTTGTGGTGTCCTGATTTGATTGGGAAGTCCAGATTAACTGCTTTTCCTAATGCCCTTTCTTATTTAGCGTGTGTTCCAGGTTTTTTGTTTTTGTTTGAAACAAAATCGTATTATTAATAACGGTGTTAAAATAAGCCGGGATGAGTTGGGTAGACCTCCACTTTGCACTTCCAGGTTCTGCCCACATCTCATCTAGTAGTGTGGGAGATATCCCTGCACTGAACAGAGTTCTTGTTTTAACACGGAGTTAAATATAAAGATGACCAGCAATAACCTCCCTTTTCCTGAACTTTTTTAGATACAATGTCGACTAACATTTCCCTTTCAAGGACAACAAGCAGGATGTTTACTGATAAAAGCAAATGCCTGGGAATGCAAGTAGTGAAGGCCAGCTTGCTCATATCAGCCTGTATGTGGTGATGAAAGTGATTGGCACTTTTGCTTTAGCTGGACAGTGATGTACCCGCCAGTGTGCCATGACCTCTAGCAGCAAAGGTCAAGGTCTCCAGGCCACTTGGCATGAAGGTCAGTAGGAAACTGAGAAAGTTAGAGGTTGTACCACGAATAAGTTCAGAAAACAGGCTGAATGATCCTGCCACAGGGCATACAGAGAAAATTGTTGGGATGGTTTTGTTGCAACATTTCTCTCATTTACTGTATCATTTATGGTTGGTACAAACCAACCTTAGTTTATTTTATTGCTTGGCAACATCTTTTATTTTGCAAAAAAAAATCTTGTCATTGCATGAGCTTTATTGTTAATAAGGAGATAAAAATCCACATAAAACTCACCATCCCAACAAAATTAAAGTGCCAAATTCAATGGTTTTTCGTATATGTACAGTGTTGTGCAGGCACTCCAGAAAGAAACCTTGTACCTATTAGCAGTCACTTCCAACTTTTCCCTCTCCTTCTATTGTCTGGCAACCATCAGTCTACTCTGGGTCTTCATGGATTTGCCTATTCTGGATATTTTAAGTAGAATCACAGAATATAAGGGATTTTGTGTCTGGCTTCTTTTTTTTAAATTTTTTTTTTTTTAAGATTTTATTTATTTGTGAGAGAGACAATGAGAGACAGAGAGCACTAGAGGGAGGAGGGTCAGAGGGAGAAGCAGACCCCCCGCTGAGCAGGGAGCCCCATGCGGGACTCGATCCCAGGACTCCAGGATCATGACCTGAGCCGAAGGCAGTCGCTTAACCAACTGAGCCACCCAGGCGAAGGGATTTTGTGTCTGGCTTCTTTTACTTAGCATAATGTTTTTTCAGGTTCATCCGCATTGTAGGAGGTATCAGTACTTCATACCTTTTTATAGTTGAATAATATTTCATTGTATAGGTATACCACATTTGTGACCCATTCATCAGTTAATGGACATTTGTATTCTTACCATTTGGGGGCTATTATAAATAATGCAGCTATGAACATTTATGTACAGGCATACCTCAGAGGTATTGCAAGTTCAGTTCCAGACCACTGCAGTAAAGCAAATATTCTAATAAAGTGATTCATATACATTTTTTGGTTTCCCAGTGCATATAAAAGTTATGTTTACATATACTCTAGTATACTCTATTTAGTGTGCAGTACAGTAGCACTATGTCTAAAAAAATAATGTACATATCTAATTTAAAAATACTTTATTATTGGGGCACCTGAGTGGTTGAGTGTCTGCCTTCAGCTCAGGTCGTGGTCCCAGGGTACTGGGATCGAGTCCCACATCAGGCTCCTTGCCCAGTGGGGAGCCTGCTTTTCCTTCTGCCTCTCCCTACCACTCATGCTTGCTCTTTCTCTCTCAAATAAATGAATAAAATCTTGAAAAAAAATACTTTATTATTAAAAATTGTGAACTATCATCTGAGCTTTCACCAAGTTGCTATCTTTTTGTTGGTGGAGGGTCTTATCTCAGTGTTGATGGCTGCTGAGTGACCCGGGGGTGGTTGCTGAAGGCTGGGGTGGCTGTGGCAACTTCTTAAAATAAGACAAGAGTGAAGCTCGCCATGTCAGTAGACTCTTATTTTCACAAATGATTTCTCTGTAGCGTGTGATGCTGTTGGGTAGTGTTTTACCCACAGTAGAACTTCTTTCAGGATTGGAGTCAATCCTCTCAAACCCTCCTGCTGCTTTCTCAACTAAGTTTATATACTATTCTATATCCTTTGTTGTCATTTCAGTAATCTTCACAGCATCTTACCAGGAGTAGATTTCACTTCAAGAAACGATTTTCTTTGCTCACCCATAAGAAGCAACTCCTCGTCTATTAAAGTCGTAGCATGAGATTGCAGCAATTCAGTCACATCTTCAGGCTCCGCTTCTAATTCTAGTTCTCTTGCTGTTTCCCCCACATCTGTACTTACTGCTTCCACTCAAGTCTTGAACCCCTCAAAGTTCTCCATGAGGATTGGAATCAACTTCTTTTAAACTCCTGTTCATGTTGAGATTTTGCCCCCCCCTTTTTTTACATTAATCACAAATGTTCTTAATAGCATCTAGAATGGTGAATCCTTTCCAGAAGATTTTCAGCTGAGTCTGCCCAGATCTATTCAAGGAATCCCTACGTGTGGCAGCTAAAACCTTATGAAATGTACTTCCTAAATAATAAGACTTGAAAGTCAAAATGGCTCCTTGATCCATGGACTGTGGAATGGATGTTGTGTTAGCAGTCGTGAGAACAACATTAATCTCCCTGTACATCTCCATCAGAGCTCTTGGGTGATGAGGTGCATTGTGAACAAACAGTAATATTTTAAAAGGAATCTCTTTTTTCCTGAGTAGTAGGTCTCAAGAGTGGGCTTAAGATATTCAATGAAATATGTTATAAATGTACTGTCATCCAGGCTTTATTGTTCTGTTTATAGAGCACAAGCTGAGGAGATTTAGTATAATTTTTAAGGGCCCTAGAATTTCAGAATGGTAAATGAACACTGTCTTCAACTTTAAGTCACCAGCTATACAAACCCCTAACAAGAGTGTCAGCCCGTGCTTTGAATCTCTGAAGCCGGGCATTGACTTCTCCTCTCTAGCTATGAAAGTCCTAGATAGCATCTCCGTCCCATAGAAAGCTGTTTCATCTGCATTGAAAATCAGCTGTTTACTGTAGCCACATTCCTTAATTACCTTAGCTCGGTCTTCTGGATAACTTCCTGCAGCTTCTATATCAGCACTTGCTGCTTCACCTTGCGCTTTCATGTTATGGAGATGGTGTCTTTCCTAAAAATGAAAACAAAAACAAAATAAAACAAAAACAAAAAAACCCACGTGAACCAAACTCTTCCAGCTTCAAATTTGTCTTCTGCAGCTCATTCACCCCTCTCAGCCTTAATAGAATTGAAGAGAGGACCTTGCTCTGGATTAGGCTTTCATTTAAGAAAATGCTGTGACTGGTTTGATCTTCTACCCAGACCACTAAAATTTCCTCCAGTGGTAAGGCTGTTTTGCTTTCTTATCATTTGTGTGTAAACTGGAGGGGCACTTCTAATTTCCTTTAAGAAGCCTTGTTTTAGAGCTATCATGATGTTGGACATGCTTTCCTCCCTGAACTTAATCATTTCTAGTTTTTGATTGAAAGAGAGAGACGTGTAACCCTTCTTTTCACTTGAACACTTAGAGGCCATTGTAGGGTTATTAGTGGGGCTAATTTCAATATTGTTGTGTCTCAGGGGATAGGGAGGCCTGGGGAAAAGGAGAGAGGGGAATAGCAGATTGTTGGAGTAGTCAGAACCACACACAACATTTATCAGTTAAGTTTACTGTCTTTCTATGGTTACAGTACAAGGTAACCCCCCCAAAATTACAATAGTAACAAGAGAAATCACTGATTATAGATCACCATAAGAAATATAAGGAAAATAAGAGTTTGAAATATTGTGAGAATTACCCAAATGTGACACAGACACTCAAAGTGAGCAAATGCTGTTAGGAAAATGGTGCCAATGGACTTGCTCCAAGCAGGGTTGCTGCACACTTTTGATTTGTAGAAAATGCAATTGTCTGCAGAGTGAAAAAAGTCTGCCTCCTCAAGCAATTATTTACCTATGTTTTCCATTCTTGTGGATGTACACTTAGGAGTGGAATTGCTGGTTCATAAGGTTACTTTTTAAGGAGCTGCCAAACTGTTTTCCAAAGTAGCTACACCATTTTATATTCCTGCCAAGGATGTAAGAGAGACCCAGCTTCTCCACACCCCCGACAATGCTTCTCCGTCAACCCCCGTTTGATTGTAGCCATCCTCGTGGGTGTGAGCTGGTATCTCATTTGTGGTTTTGATTTGAATTTACCTAATGACTCAGTGATTGATGTTGAACATCTTTTCATGTGTATATTGGCCATTTGTATCTCTTTGAGAGCAATATGTAAAAAAATCCCTTACTGATTTTTTAATTGGGTGACTTGTCTTTCTATTATTGAGTTGTGAGGGTTCATAATATGTCTGGATATTAGACCTGTAACAGATATTTACAAATTTTTTCTTCCATTCTGAGGGTTGTCTTTTCAGTCTCTTGATAGCATCCTTTGATGCACAAATGCTTTATATTTTGATAAAGCCCAATTTATGTTTTTTTTTTTTCTTGTGTTGTTTTTGATTTTGGGGTCATATTTAAGAAACCATTGCCCAGTTCAAGGTCATGAAGAATTACACGTATGTTTTCTTCTAAGCTTTTATAGTTATAGCTCTTTGACTTAAATCTTTTATCTATTTTGAGTTAGTGTTTATTTATGGTGTGAGCTAATGACCCAAATTCTTTTTTTTTTTTTTTTGCATGGGGATATCTGAATGTCTCAGTACTGTTTGTTAAAAAGGCTATTCTTTCTCCCGTGAATGGTCTTGATGTCCTTTTAAAAAATCAGTTGGCCATGGTTATAAGAGTTGATTGCTTAAGTCTATCCTTATGCCAGTACCACAGTATTTTTATTATTATAGCTTTGTTGTAAGTTTGGAAACCAGGAAGGGTGACTCTCCCAGCTTTGCTCTTTATCGTGATTGTTTTGGCCAAGGTCCCTGAATAGCCTTGGCTTAGTGTTTAGGTAATGATGGGGCAGGGATTTCCTTCAATGCCTAGAACCAAAGAAATCTCCTAATCTTTTGCAGAGGGGCTTTCTTTGTGATGGGGCATGCCTTGCCAGGAGTTAAAGCTTTCACTTCTTGCTTCTGCAGGCCTCAAAGTCATTCACGGGTAAGAGCTTAGAGCCTTCTCCCATCTTTCGTGAGCCTGAACACAGCTGAATGTGAGTGTGACCTGGGCATGTGTATGACTTCCTAAATTCTCTGGGGTATGTCAGAGTCAGAGCTTTCCTAAGCCCTTATTTTGTTAAAAAACATCTCACTCCAAGACTTTCCTCCCTGGTTTTTTTGGTTCACCTGTTGTTTGCACCAATGGTTACTTATTGGATTAGGCAACAGGGACTACAACATTGGCCTATAAATATTTTCCACAGAGTCCTGACCCCTTGCTTTAGCACAAGATGAGAGTACCAGTCAGGTCAGATAAAGACAAACCTTTTGAGAAGCTCCTTCTGAGAGCCACCAGCTAGATCAACTAAGGACAATTTGCAACTGATGCCTGTCTGCTCTCTGCCCCACTGTTACCAGGAAGGTTGAATGTTATTTTCAAGGCTACTGTTGAGCTAGGGACTAGGAAAAAGGAACAAAGTAAGTTAAGAATGCCACAAGCCTCACTGTTCTTATTGAGATTCAGCCACTTTTCTTGAATAAGCAGTTCGGGGTTGCTGCAGCCTTTGGTTAGTTTCCAATGATCCAAAAAAGTTGCTTATGTTTTTGTCAGTTCTTTCATTGCTTGTATGGAAGAGTCGGCTTTTGGAGTTCCTTATGCCCCTATTTTGTCTAAGCAATGAGCTTTTTAAATGCACATGTTTAATGAAAAATTAAAAACTGAATTTTAGTCTCTCAAAAAAATCAAACATGTGATGTGAGCAAAAAAAATGTTACTATTCACCATGGAGTCAGTGGTGACATCTTTGTCCACTGAAAAATACGAGACACAAATTTGCTGAAGAACTATCAAAATCCACATGAAAAGTTGGTAGTTATTCTAAGAATACCATGTTTAAAGACAATTCAACATGTATAGCTGCAGAAAGTATGTTTATACATCACTTTGTGAAGTATGACTTTTCTTTGGATAAAATGACTGTTGTTATAAATTAATTTCTCTCATTTTTAATTGAAAATTCTCTTGTGCATGTACAAAACAAATGAAGCAATAACTGGCAATGTGTTGTGTCCATTAGCAAAGAAAGAATTTGCAAACGGAAAACTGATGCCTGTTTTATGTCCATGACATCAGATGCTTCAGACAAAATCCGTTAATATCAATAAGGCTTCATTTTTTCCATAAAACTAATGGAGTCAAAGTAAAGCTTTTTAGAAGTTCATTGTGTTGAATTTTCACTATCTGACATCATAGTGAATTTCACTTATAAATACAGTTCAAAGATTTAACATTGAAGAGAACATGATTTGTTTTTGTAGTCATAATACAAATACAAATTTTGGTAAGGCACAGAATCATAGCAATAACAATGTTCTTACTAAATTAGGGAACTGTGGAGCAGAAACGTATTTGGAATTGGTTGTATACATGCATAATTCATAATTGTGTGTTCAAACAAGCCACAGTACTCTACCAATAAAAATAGAAGTTGTAGTTGTTAAGATTTACAAATATTTTCATACATGCATAAAGGAACTGAGCTACAAAATTTTTTTTGTGACAAAGCTGGTGCTGAATTTACAAAAATATTTCAGTCTGGCTGTATGTGTTCTCTCTTTATTGTCCATCATTAAAGTCTTGAGCCTTTGGAGAACTACAAGTCCACATGAGTGACCCATGATGGTATTATATTACTTTGTAAATGAGTCCTTTAAATATTGGTTGCATTTCATTCATAAAAAAGCATTTCTTTTCATAAAAATCACTTTCATAATAAACAGACACAATATATTTGATAAGTTTTATCCTATAAAATGGTCAAGGAAAATTATTCTGAATTGAGACAAACAGGAAGTACGTGTGAAACTATGGGGCTCAAATATTTATAACATTTCAATTTTAAAAAGTAGGATTGAGGGGGCACTTGGCTGGCTCATTTGGTAGAGCATGCAGCTCTTGATCTTAGGGTTGTGAGTTCAAGTGCCATGTTGGGTGTGGAGCCTACCTTTTAAAAAAAGTAGAATTGAGAATATCTTCCATTTAGTAGAATTTGCAGTGAGCTTCCCATCTACTTCAACTCCCATACAGAGTGTATTTTCTCATCTGAAATATTATGGCCTAGAGAGAAAAGTCAATTGATGGGGTCAACAATTGCAAATTTAGTAACTATAAATATAATATTGAAAATATTACAGTCAATGTTAGGAAAATTTTAAGAATAACTATACTAAATAATTATACTTTAAGCAAAAGCTTCTGTACAATGAAGGAAACCATCAAAATGAAAAGGTCACTTACTGAAGTGGAGAAGATATTTGCACATCATACGTCCATTAAGAGGTTAATATATAAAATGTACAAAGAACTACAACTCAACAACGAAAAAAGCAAACAACCCAATTTAAAAATGGGCAGAGGAGCTGAATAGACATTTTTCCAAAGAAGATACATAGATGGGCAACAGGCATGTGCAAAGATGTTCAACCTTATGAATTATTAAGGAAATGCAACTCAAAACCCCAGGGAGATATCGCCTAACACCCGTCAGAGTGGCTAGTATCAAAAAGGCAAGGTTTAACAAGTTGGAGAGGATATGAAGAGAAAGGAGCCCTTGTACAAAGTTGGCAGGATTGTAAATGGCTATAACCACTATGGAAAACAGAGTCTTCAAAAAATTAAGAATGGAATTACCATGTGATCCAGTTCCATTACTAGGTATCCAAAGAAAATGAAAACACAACTTTGAAAAGATATATGCTCCCCTATGCTCAAGGAAGTATTATTTATAATAGCCAAGATATGGAAATAACCTAATCATCCATTGATGGATAAGTGGATAAAGAAGAAGTAAATATATATGTTTATGTAATATATATATTATGTATTATACATATATATTATATATATATGATATAATATTTCTCAGCCATAAAAAAGAATTAAATCTTGCCATTTGGGAAAACATGGATGGACCTTGGGAATATTATCCTAAGTGAATTAAGTCAGAAGGAGAAAGATAAATATCATATGATTTCACTCATGTAGAATCTAAAAAAAATAAACAATGCCTCCCAAACGGAAAGAATACTGCCCCAAACAAACAAAAAACCCCTAATGAACAAACAAAACAAAACAAACTCATAGATAGACCACATCAGTGGTTACCAAAGGGGAAGGATGTTGGGGGATATATGCAAAGGAAGTGAAAGAGTGTAGGGTGATGGATAGTAACTAAGTTTTGGGGATAATCACTTTATAGTGTACACACATATTGAATTATAACGTTGTACACCTGAAAGTTACACAATAAAAAAGTATATTCAGAAAAGTAACTGTGACATGTTACTAGAAACAGACATGACTGAAAAACTGATAAAATGAAAATGTTCTAGCAGTCTTTATTCAGTTTTTAAATATTCAAATAGTCAATATAAGGAATTGCTAAAATTTTTACTTTAATGTACATGGATATGTAATTTTATTTTGGATACATTAATTAAAAAATTTTAGAAAGTTTTTAAATCTGAAAATAGATTAGAACTTTTTTTAAGATTTTATTTTTTTATTTGAGAAAGAGAGCATGAGAGAGAGAGCATAAGCCTGGGGAGGAACAGAAGGAGAGGGAGAAGCAGACTCCCTGCTGAGCAGGAAGCCTGATGTGGGGCTCGATCCCAGGACCCTGAGATCATGACCTGAGCCTGAGGCAGACCCTTAACCGACTGATCCACTCAGGTGCCCCAGATTAGAACTTTTTTATAGATCCACTAATATGATACCAATTTGTTAGTTAATAAAAAGTGTGTAAAATTATATAGTAGTAATTATTTTTAGAGTCCCTTTCACTCTCAGTGATGTCCTTATTTGAATGATAAATTACATAATCCTAGTTAGAGTATTTATCATGTACTCAGAATACCTGGGCTTCTGGGTTATCATGGTAAATCGATACACTGAGTCATCTCTTATCCTATAAAGTCGACCAAAACGACTGTAAAGGCATAAAGTGCTTTAAAGCCAGAAAGCCTGATTAGAAGCATGGAGATAACAAAGAATGTGCAATAGCAACGAATTGCTATAAGATTTAAAACAGGTGGGTGGATGTATCTGATTAAAAAGAGTCGGGAGGGGGTACCTGGGTGGCTCAGTGGGTTAAGCGCCTGCCCTCAGCTCAGGCCATGATCCCGGGGTCCTGGGATTCAGCCTAACGGTGGGCTCTCTGCTCAGTGAGGAGTCTACTTCTCCCTCTGCCTCTGCTCCTCCCCCCCATCCCCCTCCCCCTGCTCATGCTCTCTCTCACGGTCTCTCTATCTCAAATGAATAAGGACCTTAAAAAAAGAAAAAAGAGTCAGGAGGCTTCAATCTAACTGCCTACAGAGGGGCAAGCATGTCCTGTGCAGAACCTCAATAGCTGTAGGACTTGTAAGAAGGTGGGTGAGTTGTGGGACTGAAAACCAGGAGAGAGTCTGAGAGTCCTGACATGGCATTTGTTACCGGCCTTTCTCATGTGGGTTTCTGCAAGAAAATAAGTCCTACAGAGAATAGTTTGAGTGACTCTTCTTTCAGTTCTTCCAAGGATGATACACAGTACTATTTTAATGCATAAGAGAGCAGTTTCTTCATTAACTACAATGGATGCCTTAGCGCATCAGAACCTAAGCGTCTTGCAGTGCCCAGCTGAGAATGAACAGCTGGACTCTCCAGGGCTTTCTGTACCCTGAGCAGTCACTACTGAAAACACTGAATTCTCAGACCCTCTGGCTCTTCCTGCACCCATCGACCACATTTATACTTTCTGAGGCAAAAGATTAGAAGATGCTTCCTTGGGGAGACTGAAGAGCTGCAGAAGAAAGAAATACAAATACTGACAGTGAAACCCTGTAGTGAACAAGCCCTTCCCAGAGCCAGAGTTTTCAGTGTCTCTCCCTCACGCAGGAGCAATTGTATTGATCAGAAGTCTCCAGAGAAACAAAACCAATACTGTGTGTGTGTGTGTGTGTGTGTAAAGAGATGACTTTTAAGGAAGTAGTTCGCACCCTCATAGAGGTGGGCAAGTCTCAAGATCTACAGGGTGAGTTAGTTAACTGGAAACCCAAAAGATGTAGTGTAGTTCCAGCGTGAGTCTGAAGACCTGAGAACCAGGAAAACCAATGACATAGTTCCCAGCCAAAGGCTGGTAAGCTCAAGACTGAGGAAGAGCAAATGTTTCAGTTGGAGTCCAAAGGCAGGAAAGAATTCCCTCTTACTTGTGGGAAAGTCAAGCCACTTTGTTCTATTCACACTTTCAACCAATTTCATATAAAAAGCATGTAATAATTCCCAGGACTGAAGGACTACATCTCTAGACATAAAATGTCCATCAAGTTCGCTGCACAAAGAATAATAATAATTTCAAAAAGATCCACATCAGTGTATATTAAAGAAGGAAAAATGCAGGTCACGTACAAAAAACAGATCAGGAGTCAAAATGACATCAGGCTTCTCATCAGCAGTATAGAAATTGAAGGTGTTGGAGCAAGATCTTCAAAATCCAAGTGAAAGTGACTATTGGCCTAAAATTCTTAATGCTACTAAATTACCAATCAAATGTGAAGGTAGAGTAGAGACATTTTCAGACACTTAAATTCTATTCACCCTGTGTTAAAAAACAATTAGAGAATGTTCTGTAGCAAAATAAGGAAGTAAATCAAGGTAGGACAGGGTGAGAGTCCAGGAAATGGGTCCCAGGCAACCATTCACAGCAGCCTAGGTGTGAACCAGCTCCGACTGGACAGAAACAGGGGATGTGAGGAGGGAAGTTGCCCAGGAAGAAATGGAACCGATAGATGACAGGGTAAGGCTGACCTAATGAAGAAGAACCTTGAGTGGTTTTGTAGAGCTGTTAGAACTACAGGAAGAATCAGGGAAGGTTTTGTGGGAAATTGAGCAAATAGAACAACAGTGAGGTTAATGAAAGGAAATGAGACGCATGACTTGGCTCAGCAATCCACAGTGTTTATACATCCACAATCGTTGGGAGGATGACAGTAGAAGAAAGTAGCCAAAAATAGAAACACGTGTGTTTGTGAAACACTCAGCAACACTGCCCTGGCACCTGGGGTGTATCTGGCTCTGTGCTAGGCTGGAGATGGCCAGGTGATGAAGACGGGCCTGCAAGGACCTCACAGCCTGAAGGGTGAGATGGGAAAGTCATTTGTGTTAGTAGGATGCTTCCAGCCTTTCCAGGGCCCTTGCTTTACAGGTGTCCCTGGTTTCTTTTTGAAAGACTTGATCCTTTTTTTTTTTTTAAGATTTTATTTATTTGTTTGACAGAGAGAGAGAACACAAGCAGGGGGAGTGGGAGAGGGAGAAGCAGGCTTCCCGCTGAGCAGGGAGCCCGATGTGGGGCTTGATCCCAGGACCCTGGGATCATGACCTGAGCTGAAGGCAGACGCTTGACGACTGAGCCAGCCAGGCGCCCCTGAAAGCCTTGATCCTTTAAATGGTTGGCAATTTACACTTGAAAAAGGATTTTTGCATTTTCACTGCAGGGTTCTTGTCATTGTGCGCTTCCATTCTTTACCTATTCATTTACACACCATTAAGTATTGCACCCAGTGAGGTATTACCGGAATTCTAAAATTTCCTCTCCTAAGAAGAGATAGACTACTATATCTTTGAATTTCTGATATGCTCCCTCAATTGCTTCACTGTCCCTTCCCTGGTCTGTACCTACCTTCTCGAAGAAGACGAAGCTCCTTCAGGCTTGCCCATTTCCTTAAGTCTCTGTGGGTACTAACATTCATTCATATGAGGCACTCATGATGGGCCTCATGATGAGGCATATCTGATCTACTTGATTCAGAAACAGGTGCCTGCCCTGCTTGAACACACCATTGAGAGGAGTCTGGTGAGGCCTGAAGGTGGATGACATCCTCAGCAAGAGAGAAGGACATTTGATGAAAGAAAAAGATGATAGAATAAAAACATTAGAGCTCTCCCTCAGAGAAGGGAATCTGTAATAGCACTCTGCCCAATAGAACTTTCTGTGATGATGGGAATTTTGTGTGTCATCCAATACCTTAGCTGTGGCTATCAAGCACTTGAAATAGGGCTTGGGAGACCAAGGAACTGTAATTTAAATTTCATTTCATTTTAATTTATTTAAATTTATATTTAAATAGCCATGTGTATCTAGTGGCTACCATATTGGACAATCAGGTCTAGAAAGAAGCTATAAATGTTTCTGGTTTTGTAAGTTACGGATATAACTTTTTAGGATTTTCTGAACTTGTTATTTCCTCCATAGTAAGAACCTAGAACTACAAGGATCAGACTGATTATTTTAGGGAGTATGGAAGGAAGGAGAAAAGAGATTAGCTTAGGGAATAAGATATCCTATTGGGGGGAAGCTGTGGTTGCCACTAGAGATCAGAATGACTGAACTAGTCACTATCTTTGGAAGAAGAGAGAGGACAGAAGGAAGGAAGGGTGTTTAGAAAACCTGTTAGGGATGAATAAGAGAGCCCAAGGGCTGCAGCCTTCCAGTTGCTAGGTGCCCAGTCCACTGAGAGATCACACTACAAATAGTGTGATCAATTCTTTCATTTGATCAAAATTAACCACTCATTTATTTTAAGAAATACCTTCCTATTTAAATACTTAAATTTACCATGAGTAAATAAAATATGTTTTACCTTGGTAAGTGTAATCAAAGCTGTAATTCTTTTTAAAAGTAATGGGTGACATCTAATTATGTATTTACTAATGAATGATTTGAACACCAAAATGTGTGCCCAGTGGCAAATGTGCTCACATACTGTTAATCTTACTTTACATCTTTTCTGTAAAGAATCTAGATCTTTCCTTAACTTATTGACTGAAAAAAATATGAGCAAAAATCCCAAGGAAATTCCTGTCAGTTCTCTAGAATGTGCGATGTCCTTCCCTCACTTACTGTAAAGAGCTCTACCCTAAGTAGTCCAACCTGAACATATTTCGTACACACACCAAGACACAGATGTCCTGCTTAGTTTTTTCATAAACCTTTAGGTAAATGAATAGGTGACCTGCGTCTTCTGGAGACCTACTTTCTCACAGAAGATACATCAAGCTTCTTCAGTCCAAATTTGGCCACATATTTTAAGTATCAACATTAACTCTAAACTATCATAGATCTGTAAGTCCAGGACCTGAAAGATATTCCCTTTGGAAAGTAAAAAGTAATAATTCAAATAATTCACATTTGACTCACAGCATTATTAGAAGGGCTCGTTGCTTCAGAGGAACAATTACTATATCATAGGGGATTGTGGGAAGAATTCGTGAAAACTCTACAGGTGGCTGAGAAAACATTGACTCGGGGCATTTATTGACAATGATCACAAGTAGCTATACCAGTACTCAGAGTAATACACTTGATTATATTTAGGACTCTCAATTCTTTGGACAGTCAAAACTTGATCAACAATTCTTTATTTCAAGCGCTCTAGAGATTGGCAGGTTAGCAAATTTCAGTGGGTTAGTGAGAAAAAAAAAAAAAGAGTACCATTCAGGGAAAGAAAAAGACCTTTTGAATAAAATGTTCTTCAGAAAGGCTAGAAATTTTATCTTTTCTCCCTCAGCTCTTTCAGTTCTCGTACTTGAGAATTACAAGCGTCCAGTTACCTGTATAGTCACATACGTCTGTCAGTCGGTGGCATTGATAGGGTCTGTCCTCTCTGCAGAAGTGTGAGCTAACATGGTCACAGGAGTTTAGAAGAACACTGCGAATTGAGATCTTCCTTTCAGCATACAAAAAGAAAGGAAGGCATATTCATAGAATAATATAGTGAGAGCACATGAATAGAGTAAAATCTCTAGGTACATAATTAATGAAGACTCATTGAGTAGAGAGATTAAGAGAATTGGGTCACGTTAATCAGAAAAAGTTCGTAGGGAGTGATTTTGAAGCCAGATTTGGAAGGTGAGAAAGAGTTTAATGAATGCTATGGGAATACCTCCCTCATGGCTTGCCCATCTTGCCCAAGGATGGGTGTGTTTGGGGCTTGTGTATCCAGTGTTACTTGTATTGGTTGTTGGTGTGACTGAAGCATGGCGGCATTCCACCCTGGGCGCTGTTGAGCTGAGCTACAGGGCAGGCAGGCGACGAGGTGGTATTCTCTGATCCTTCTCTTTGAATGCCAAGTTCCAAGCCAACTTCAGATGGGACAAGGGTACAGATCCTTCTCAAGAAAAGAGGCAGTTGAGGGCAGGGAAGCATGCTGTGTGTTTGGAAACAAATGAGTTGCTGAAGAGCCCTGGAAGGAAGCAGGGTCCTTGGGAGAGGGTGCCCCTCTGTGGACCATGGGGTGGTGGGGAAGTGTTAGGGATCCAGGGCTGTTGGCCACACTGAATATCTGCTTCCTTAAGATAAGATGGTTGCTGCTTTCAAGGAGCAGGGATGGGGCGGGGACGGTGGGTTGTGGAGAGAGCCCTGAGTTCAGGAAGTTACGAAGTTATGATGTGGTGTTAGCAAGTGCTGTGATGGAGAGAGAACACGCCCGGGACCCGGTGACATATTTTGCCGAGGGCTTGTGGAAAGATTTCACAGAGTTGGGAGTGACATACGACTTCTGAATTGAGCCCTGAGGACTGTGTAGTGAGTTTCTAGGTGGAGGAAGCAGGCAGGGCATTTCAGGCAGTGGGACAAGCTGGGAAGAGAATAAAAGGATGAAAGGGGTGAGGTTCCCAGGGAGGCTGACTCTGTATCTTGGAGGGAGGGCTGGGAGAGAGAAGGAAGAAATTTTGGCTTCCAGACTTGTTTCACTCAAGCACTAGAGAGAACCCAACTTCTATTTTGTGGGACATCCCAAGGGCAGGAGAACACGTGGGACTGTACCAGCAATGAGCTGTCTGCCAAATCCAGATGGGGCAAACTCCACTGGCCAAATGTTGTGAGCTCTTCGACGGATAAGTTATAAGGAAAAGAAAAGGATTGAGGGGGTATTTGCAGGTTTGAAGAGACTTAAAACATACCTGTTTACTAGGCAAGACTAAACTATAGTTTTTTATCACTTGGGTGAAAAACTCTAAGGGAACCAAAAAAGCCTTCTCTAAAACTCAGAGTGGCAATTGCTTTGGGGGGAAAGGAAGGGCTAGTGGCTGGGGCAGGTGAAGGGGTTCCTGGGGTTGTTGGCACAGTCCTGTTTACTGACCTGAATGGTGATTAAAAGGCTGTTTGCCTCAATTGTTCACGAAACTCTACATTTATTTTGTGAGGTTTTCTGAATTTCTGTATGAGAAGTTTTAAAATGAGTGATGCTTTTCCAGGAGCGAACTGACTTTCATGCAGAGGTGGGTGTTACGTATGGAAGAGATCTCCAACCCCAGCTCCATCTTAACTGAGCCAAAGTGACAGCGACAGGCAACACCGACATGCTGACTATGACAGGGGTCAGCTGTGCCGCACCCTGTCTGCTCAGAGCCCTGGAGCCGAAGGCATAGTGTGGTATGAGAGCCATTACCTTCCAAACTCACCTTTCCAGAGGAGCAACTTGTATTTAAAAAAAGCGAATAACACACAGTATGCATGACCCCAGTTCCTCTTCACCTCAAAGCCTCAGTACTATGCAACATACTTGGAAGAATAATTTAATTTTAGTTAACTTGGCTTAGAGTATATCCGTTCACTCTTCAGTTTGCCTTTTAAGATGGGCATCGATGTAGTTTTGGGGCAGGAAAAAAAAGAAAAAAACAACCACATTCATGAAAATCCTTTTCCTTTTCCCAATAATCTATGCATCGAGCAGGCTTGGTGTTAAGTTTCAGATCATATCTCCCAATTCCTGAGACACTCACACATGTTTGTTTTGTAGCAAAGAGTTAAACCTCTCAAACTGTGGATTCCAACATGGAAGGTACACAACTGCAGGGACATTACCGATATTAAACAGGAATAATAATAAAGCAATAAGTAATGCGGTTAAGCAAATATGTCTCCAGTTCTCTTTGTCTTCTTCAAACACCGAATGCAGATGTCTCTGTCCTTATTAGCCAAGTGCTTTGCTTTCCTGTCTGCCCTTCCCAGGGCACTGGAGGGAGCAGCGTGTCTTGGAAGAGCACTTTCCCACAAGGAAGGCTGTCAAACTCTCTTAAATATAAACAAGGGAAAGTAAGGACTATTTTTGTGCATGTGATGTTTTTGGTACCGGTCCCTGTAGTAATTCTGGCTTACTTGTTTTAATGAGGAAGGTTTGGACCTTGCTGTCCCCTATGTATATTAAGTTGTCACACAAAGGCAGGGTGGATATGGTGTGAATAACAAATCAAGGCTCAGAGGCATCAGGTCAACAGGTCCTTCACAGACGAACACTGTTCAATGTTATGGTCAAGGTCAACTGAAACTGTAAAGCCACTTGGCAGAGGGAGACAAGACCAAGAATGAGCCTTCAAAGTTGGAAAGGGATTAGCTATCAAGAGTTAACCAGCATGTGTTAGCTATTTTTATAAAAGAGAGTTCACTTTGAATAGTGTTTATGCAGAACTCTCGTATGGAATTTGTGGGAGAGTAAAATCTCCATTTTCTAAAGTCTCATTTCTTTTGGGATGGCTCATTTCAGAGAGCCAAGCATTCTGAATAGCCAGAAATTCATCTAGTTAAACACAAAATACATTAAAACCATACTGGTTGAAAAACTTCCTGGAGAGGCACCTGGGTGGCTCAGTCCTTAAGCGTCTGCCTTCGGCTCAGGTCATGATCCCGGGGTCCTGGGATCAAGCCCCGCATGGGGCTCCCTGCTCCGCGGGAAGCCTGCTTCTCCCTCTCCCACTCCCCCTGCTTGTGTTCCCTCTCTTGCTGTGTCTCTCTCTGTCAAACAAATAAATAAAATCTTAAAAAAAAAAAAAAGAAAAATTTCCTGGAAAATGTTTTACATAGTCTCCTAATGGCCAATAGAAAGAATGCATACTTTGGAGGGCAAGACACATGGATTACTCAGAGCCCCATTTACTCACTGAACATCTTTTTTAATATATATATATTTTAAGATTTTATTTATTTATTTGAGAGAGCGAGAATGAGAGACAGAGAGCATGAGAGGGAGGAGGGTCAGAGGGAGAAGCAGACTCCCTGCCGAGCAGGGAGCCCGATGCGGGACTCGATCCCGGGACTCCAGGATCATGACCTGAGCCGAAGGCAGTCGCTTAACCAACTGAGCCACCCAGGTGCCCTACTCACTGAACATCTTTAGTTAACTATCCTTACCGAGCCTCAGCTTCTTAATCTGTAAAATAGGTATAGCCGCATTGTATAGTAAGTATTAGTTAATTGTACGACACCGTAGGTACTCTTAGGTATTGGTTTCTATGAGGCCACCGGCCCGGCTCTGATCTTCCAGATGTTAGAAAAACATCTGGGAGAACATCAATACCTAGAAGGGGCTCAGAAAGGATGGAAAGACCCCTGGTTTGAGAGGTCTTAGAGGAGATTGGGGGGTTTGGGTAAGGCTGGCTCTAGTGACTGAGTAGGCAGCATCTTTGTGATGTGATTGGGAAGGATCTCCTGCCCCCTGTCTTTCCCATCTCCCTAGCACAATCAGGGTGCCTCTTTTGAGATCAGACTTTGATTCATGAGAAATGTCCTCTTAAACAGAATCTTGGAGGATGTGGTAGACTGACAAGTCGCCAAACAGATGCCCCTGTAAGCAAGGTCTTGCTGCCCAGCTTCAAGGAGTGTAATTCGTTGTAGCTTACAGCTGTTCTGAAAAAATGAATTTCTGTTGTCTGTAAGGCACCCAGTCTGTGGCATTTTGTTAGAGCAGTGGTACAGACTAAGACACCAAGAGTGGGGCAGGGAAGTCCACCCAATTGAATGAGGACAAAAAAGATGGTAAAACTTCCAGGCAGCCAGGGACAGCTCCAGGAGTTGGGGTTGTAGGGAAGAGAGTGGGTGCACGTGAACGCTGTCTTGTTCACTACAGGCTGAGGACTGGAGTTTGAGGGGATCCCCTCGGGGACATGGTAATCAGATAGGAATGCACACAGACAGAAGGGAGCAAGGGAAGTAGCTGAATAGTGCTTTACATAGATGATCTTCAACATTGCAACAACTCTACAAGTTTGATACGAATGAGGAAAAAATGAGCCTCACAGGAGTTAGGTACCTTGCTCAAGCTAGTGAACGGTGCAGGTCTGTCTGATAATAGATCCCTTGCACTGAGATGTCTCTGGAAAGAATGAGCTGTAGATTTATTACTCTTTTTTTTGTCTGCTCAGCATCTTTAGCCTTTGGAAATGGGCTGTCATGTAGCTTTACCTTTCTCATTATGGGGGTAAGTGTGGGAAGGGAGGGGACAGACTTGGGCTGGCCCATCAGATGACTCAGAATCCCTGGGCCTAGTGAATTGTCTGGAAGAGCATGTGACCCAAGGGGGCCATAGCATTTTCAGCGATTGCTATGGATGTTGGGGGGGGGGCCCTTTTCTTTTTACTGGGATTGGAAACCAAAACAACGTATACCTGGAGCTACTGGGGGCATCTCTCCCACCATATGGAGAGAGCCATTTTGAGGATAAAGCCATCATGATGATATAATTTGAGGACACTTTAGATACATAAAAGAAATGTACTATTTTTGATTCCATAGGCTATTTTGGGTCCCTTCTATTTATTGTAACTGTGTATTTTGACTAAGATAATGCCAGTTGCCCAAATCTATCCTGTTGCTAAAATCGATACTGCCTCTGAAAAGTGTTCAGCTGCTAATCAGAAACTAATGTGATTTTTTTGAAAACTAACCTGTTTCTAAAATAGATGGCCTAATACTGTTTACTTTTTAACAAGAAGCTAATTATAAACTTGTTTGTGGGTCAAAAATAGCCATTTCTCTTAGATTTGTCAGGTTCTATAATACCTTATTCTGATGCAGGGTATTCTATCAGGGAAATACTTAGTTTTGTAAAAAGTTGAGCATTAAAGAAAAGTAATTGAAATGTGGCCATTGGGTAGCAACATCAAACTGGGTTTCTCAGGGTCTGAGAAAAAATGAAAATGAAGATGTTTTTAGATTCTAAACCTGTCCGAAATGACGTACCTTTCTCTGATAAGTTAAAAGAATCTCACCCTTCAAAATTGCTCATTAAAGATAGGGAGAAGTAGACATCTGGGAAAATCATCCTACGAGTTAGTCTGCCTAGGAAATGATTTGTTAGTCAGTACTGCAGAGACTGAGGTGTTTCTTAATTTCAGAAAAGGTTTTAGGTGATTCCCTTCAAAGGAACCCATCAACGTAAAAACACCTACGGTTGTCGACAAATACTCTGTCATCTTGGAAATGGAGAGGGGTAAGGACAAGTCTTAATGATTCAATACAGAATATTAAAAAAGAAAGGTTGTTGAATATTAATTCGGATCTGTACATGGGACAAAGATACCGTCTAAGCCTGAAATCCCAGACTCCAATGACAGGCTTAACACACCTCCCCAGACTTCTTCAGGCTCCATTGAGCCCTGCTTCATGTTTCATTGGCTTTGTGAGACAATTGCATTAGCTGCTGGTTAACGTGGTTCCACCTTCGGGTTAAGTGCTGTTTCAGCCCCTCTGGCTCTAAGATTTTGATTCCCGTTGTACGCAGATGCTCTGTCCCCACGCTCCCTGTCTCCATCCCTGCCACCAAAGTTTGATTTGAGAGATGCATTCCGTTCTTGGCTCATCTGCAAAACCCCATCACCCACTGACTACTAACTTGCTCACTTCCCCAAGTTCTCTGTTCTGTCCTTTCCCACCCCCCATCACATCACAGCATTCAACAGCTTTGTTAATGTATTAACCAATAATAACTGTGCATTTATATGTACTTGGCCCTGTTTAGATATTGAGGTTGTAATGGTGTCAAGATAGACAAGTATCTGCCCTCTTGGAGTTTATATTCTCTGGTTAACATGCAAGCAAATACAGGTTGACAGGTGGGAATGCCCTCAATTGATTGCCCCACCCCATTCCATAAATAAACTTCTCTGGGTGCACACACATCCTTCCCCTTTTTTTCATGGATAAGCTGTCCTACCTGTTCAAAGCTAACCTTGCTACCTGAGGTATTTCTCATCCCCTCCTGACTTCTCATGGCATTTTCCCCCTTAATCAATTCCTTGTTCAAAAATCTTTGCCTTCTTTATTTTATTTGCTGATTTTCCTTTAGAGATAAATATAAGCCATTTGGCTTATAAATGAAGGTCTCATACAGTCTTTGGTTGGTGATGTAACAAGGGAACAAGCAACAAGGGGAATATAGGCGGTGATTGCTTGAAAGCAAACACACCTGTACAAATCATAGACCATGAATGCATTTTATTCTTGGTCATGCTTTATGGATCAGTTTCCTAGCACCCTTCCTGACCTGAAGAAAATTAAACTCTTAAGGAGCAGTGATCCCACAAAGATGCTATCAACTGATAGTCTTTCTGAAATAATTAGCTCTCCCCATCTGTCTCTGTTCAGGCTGCTATTACAAAATACCATAGACTGGGTGGCTTAAACAACCCATGTTCATGTCTCATTGTTCTGGAGACTGGGAAGTCCCAAGATTGAGGTGCCAGCAGATGCATTGTCTGGTGAGGGCCTTTTCTCTGGTTTGCGGTGGTTGCCTTCTTGCAGTGTGTACACAAGGCGAAGAGAGAAAGAGAGCTAGCTCTCTAGTCTCATCTAAGAGTGCTAATCCCATCACGCACACCCCATTCATGACCTCTTCTAAACCTAATTATCACCCAAAGGCTCCACCTCCAAATAGCATCACGTTGAGGGGCAGGGTTTCAACCTGGGCATTTTGAGGGGACACAACCATCTGTCCATAGCACCAACTTCTGGTAATTCTGTCTAAATTTCCTTTGTATATATTGAGACTCTGTTGTTAGATGCATATTCATTAAATTTTTTTTAACATTTTATTTTAATTTTTTTTCTGTTATCAGAGCTTAATGGCCTGTTTTATCCCTAATGTTATGGCTTTAAAATTTATTTTGTCTGACAACAGCTTTGTTATCAGTCTTTTCTATTATATTTTCTTAGTACATCATTTCCATCTTTTTAAACTTTCTGTGTTGTTAGTTCTAGGTTTGACTCTTTTTAATAGCTTATAATTGGATTTAATTATGATATTTTTATTTAATTTATTTATTTTATTAACATATAATGTATTATTTGTTTTGGGGTACAGGTCTGTAATTCATCAGTCTTACACAATTCACAGCCCACCATAGCACATACTCTCCCCAGTGTCCATCACCCAGCCACCCTATCCCTCCCACCCCCCTCCACTCTAGCAACCCTCAGTTTGTTTCCTGAGATTAAGAGTCTCTTATTTTTTGTCTCCCTCTCTGGTTTTGACTTGTTTCATGTTTCCCTCCCTTCCCCTATGATCCTCTGTCTTGTTTCTCAAATTCCTCATATCAGTGAGATCATATGATAATTGTCTTTCTCTGACTTATTTTGCTTAGCATAATACCCTCTGTTTCCATCCACATCATTGCAAATGGCAAAATTTCATTTTTTTGATGGCTGCATAATATTCCAGTGTGTATATATACCACATCTTCTTTATCCACTCATCTGTTGTTGGACACCTGGGCTCTTTCCATAGTTTGGCTATTGTGGACATTGCTGCTATAAACATTGGGGTGCACGTACCCCTTCAGATCCCTACATTTGTATCTTTGGGGTAAATACCCAGTAGTGCAATTGCTGGGTCGTAGGGTAGCTCTATTTTCAACTTTCTGAGGAACCTCCAAAGTGTTTTCCAGAGTGGCTGCACCAGCTTGCATTCCCAACAGTGTAGGAGGGTTCCCCTTTCTCCGCATCCTCGCCAACATCGTCGTTTCCTGACTTGTTAATTGTAGCCATTCTGACTGGTGTGAGGTGGTATCTCATTGTGGTTTTGATTTGGATTTCCCTGATGCCGAGTGATGTTGAACACTTTTTCATGTGTCTGTTGGCCATTTGGATGTCTTCTTTGGAAATATGTTCATGTCTTCTGCCCATTTCTTGATTGGATCATTTGTTCTTTGGGTGTTGAGTTTGATAAGTTCTTTATAGATTTTGGATACCAGACCTTTATCTGATATGTCATTTGCAAATATCTTTTCCCATTCTGTTGGCTGTCTTTTGGTTTTGTCAACTGTTTCCTTTGCTGTGCACAAGATTTTTATCTTGATGAAGTCCCAATAGTTCATTTTTGCCCTTGCTTCCCTTGCCTTTGGTGATGTTTCTAGGAAGAAGTTGCTGCGGCTGAGGTCGAAGAGGTTGCTGCCTCTGTTCTCCTCAAGGATTTTGATGGACTCCTGTCTCACATTTAGGTCTTTCAGCCATTTTGAGTCTATTTTTGTGTGTGGTGTAAGGAAATGGTCAAGTTTCATTCTTCTGCATGTGGCTGTCCAATTTTCCCAACACCATTTGTTGAAGAGACCATCTTTTTTCCACTGGACATTCTTTCCTACTTTGTTGAAGATTAGTTGACCACAGAGTTGAGGGTTCATTTCTGGACTCTCTATTTTGTTCCATTGATCTATGTGTCTGTTTTTGTGCCAGTACCATACTGTCTTGATGAGTACAGCTTTGTAATAGAGCTTGAAGTCCAGAATTGTGATGCCACCAGCTTTGCTTTTCTTTTTCAACATTCTTCTGGCTATTTGGGGTCTTTTCTGGTTCCATATAAATTTTAGGGTTATTTGTTCCATCTCTTTGAAAAAAGTGGATGGTATTTTGATAGGGATTGCATTAAATGTGTAGATTGCTCTAGGTAGCACAGACATTTTCACAATATTTGTTCTTCCAATCCATGAGCATGGAACGTTTTTCCACTTCTTTGTGTCTTCCTCAATTTCTCGCATGAGTATTCTATAGTTTTCTGAGTACAGATTCTTTGCCTCTTTGGTTAGATTTATTCCTAGGTATCTTATGGTTTGGGGTGCTTATGTGGGGGCTTAAGGTGTTTGGGTAAATGGGATAGACTCAATTTCTCTTTCTTCTGTCTTGTTGGTGTGTAGAAATGCAACTGATTTCTGTGCATTGATTTTATATCCTGCCACTTGACTGAATTCCTGTATGATCTAGCAGTTTTGGGGTGGAGTCTTTTGGGTTTCCACATAAAGTATCATATCAGCTGCAAAGAGTGAGATTTTGACTTCTTCTTTGCTAATTCAGATGCCTTTTATTTCTTTTTGTTGTCTGATTGTTGTGGCTAGGACTTCTAGTATTATGTTGAATAGCAGTGGTGATAGTGGACATCCCTGCCATGTTCCTGACCTTAGGGGGAAAGCTCTCAGTTTTTCCCCATTGAGAATGATATTTGCTGTGGGTTTTTCATAGATGGCTTTTATGATATTGAGGTATATACCCCCTATCCCTACACTGTGAAGAGTTTTAATCAAGAAACGATGCTGTACTTCATCAAATGCTTTTTCTGCATCTATTGAGAGGATTATATGGTTCTTGTTCTTTCTTTTATTAATGTATTGTATCACATTGATTGATTTGCGGACAATGAACCAATCTTGTAACCCAGGAATAAATCCCAATTTGTCGTGATGAATAATCCTTTTAATGTACTGTTGGATCCTATTGACTAGTATTTTGGTGAGAATTTCTGCATCCATGTTCATCAGAGATATTGGTCTGTAATTCTCCTTTTTGATGGGGTCCTTGTCTGGTTTTGGGATCAAGGTAATGTTGGCCTCATAAAATGAGTTTGGAAGTTTTCCTTCCATTTCTATTTTTTGGAACAGTTTCAGAAGAATAGGTATTAATTCTTCTTTAAATGTTTGGTAGAATTCCCCTGGGAAGCCATCTGGCCCTGGGCTCTTGTTTGTTGGGAGATTATTTTATTACTGCTTCAATTTCCTTACTGGTAATGGGTCTGTTCAGGTTTTCTATTTCTTTCTGGTTCAGTTTTGGTAGTTTATACGTCTCTAGGAATGCATCCATTTCTTCCAGATTATCTAATTTGCTGGCATAGAGTTGCTCATAATATGTTCTTATAATTGTTTGTATTTCTTTGGTGTTGGTTGTGATCTCTCCTCTTTCATTCATGATTTTGTTTATTTGGGTCATTTCTCTTTTCTTTTTGATAAGTCTGGTCAGGGGTTTATCAATATTAATTCTTTCGATGAACTAGCTCCTAGTTTTGTTGATCTGTTCTACTGTTCTTTTGCTTTCTATTTCACTGATTTCTGCTCTGATCTTTATTATTTCTCTTCTCCTGCTGGGTTTAGGCTTTATTTGCTGTTCTCTCTCCAGCTCCTTTAGATGTAGGGTTAGGTTGTATATTTGAGACCTTTCTTGTTTCTTGAGAAAGGCTTGTATTGCTATATACTTTCCTCTTAGGACTGCCTTTGCTGCATCCCAAAGATTTTGAACAGTTGTGTTTTCATTTTCATTTGTTTCCATGAATTTTTTAAATTATTCTTTAACTTCCTGGTTGACCCATTCATTCTTTAGTAGGATGCTCTTTAGCATACATGTATTTGAGTTCTTTCCAACTTTTCTCTTGTGAATGAGTTCTAGTTTCAAAGCATTGTGGTCTGAAAATATGCAGGGAATTATCCCAGTTTTTGGTACTGGTTGAGACCTGATTTGTGACCCAGGATGTGATCGATTCTGGAGAATGTTCCATGTGCACTAGAGAAGAATGTGTGTTCTGTTGCTTTGGGATGGAATGTTCTGAATGTATCTGTGAAGTCCATTTGGTCCAGTGTATGTGTATCATTTAAAGTTTTTATTTCCTTGTTGATCTTTTGCTTAGATGATCTGTCCCTTTCAGTGAGGGGGGGTGTTAAATTTCCCTATGATTATTGTATTGTTGTCAATGTGTTTCTTTGCTTTTGTTATTAATTGGCTTATATAATTGTCTGCTCCCATGTTAGGGGCATAGATATTTACAATTGTTAGATCTTCTTGTTGGATAGACCCTTTAAGTATGATATAGTGTCCTTCCTCATCTCTTATCATAGTCTTTGGTTTAAAATCTAATTTGTTTGCTATAAGGATTGCCACCCCAGCTTTCTTTTGGTGTCCATTAGCATGGTAAATGGTTTTCCACCCCCTCACTTTCAATCTGGAGGTGTCTTTGGGTCTGAAATGAGTCTCTTGCAGACAGCATATCGATGGGTCTTGTTTTTTTATCCAATCTGATAGCCTGTGTCTTTTGATTGGGGCATTTAGCCCATTTACATTCAGGGTAACTATTGAAAGATATGAATTTAGTGCCATTGTATTGCCTGTAAGGTGACTATTACTGTATATTATCTGTGTTCCTTTCTGGTCTATGTTACTTTTAGGCTCTCTCTTTGCTTAGAGGGCCCCTTTCAATATTTCTTGTAGGGCTGGTTTGGTGTTTGCAAATTCTTTTAGTTTTTTTTTTTGTCCTGGAACCTTTTTATCTCTCCTTCTATTTTCAGTGACAGCCTAGCTGGGTATAGTATTCTTGTCTGCGTATTTTTCTCTTTTAGTGTCCTGAATATATCATGCCAGTCCCTTCTGGCCTGCCAGGTCTCTGTGGATAGGTCTGCTGCCAATCTAATGTTTCTACCATTGTAGGTTACAGACCTCTTGTTCCGAGCTGCTTTCAAGATTTTCTCTTTGTTTCTGAGACTTGTAAGTTTTACTATTAGATGTCGGGGTGTTGACCTATTTTTATTGACTTTGAGGGGGGTTTTCTGTGCTTCCTGGTTTTTGGATGCCTGTTTCCTTCCCCAAATTAGGAAAGTTCTCCACTATAATTTGTTCCAATATACCTTCTGCTCCCTTCTCTCTTTCTTCTTCTGGGATCCCAATTATTCTAATATTGTTTCATTTTTTGGTATCACTTATCTCTTGAATTCTGCCCTCGTGATCCAGTAGTTGTTTATCTCTCTTTTTCTCAGCTTCTTTATTCTCCATCATTTGGTCTTCTCTATCACTAATTCTCTCTTCTGCCTCATTTATCCTAGCAGTTAGAGCCTCCATTTTTGATTGCACCTCATTAATAGCATTTTTGATTTCAACTTGGTTAGATTTTAGTTCTTTTATTTCTCCAGAAATCTGTAGAATGGGCCAGCAGACTGGAGACCCAGAGAAGAGTCAGTGTTGTAGTTCAAGTCCAAAGGCAATCTGCTGCAGAGTTCCCTTTTGCCCAGGGGCAGTCAGTCTTTTGTTCTATTCAGGCCTTTAGCTGATTGGATGAGGCTCACCCACATTTTGGTGGGCAATTTGCTTTACTTAAAGTCCACCAGCTTAAATGTTAATCTCATCCAAAAACATGCTCACAGAAGCACCCAAAATAATGTTTGACCAAATATCTGAGCACTGTGGTCCAGCCAAACTGACATACATACCATCTCAAGTCCACTTTTTGTCAATTTAGCACCCATATTCATCTTCTTAAATCATGTTTAATCTCCACATAAAGATAATCATAGGGTCATACTTATGCTTCACATGACACAACAACCTTGCATGCAATAAAAAATGAACTAATCCTTTCCCCAGGAGATGATGCACAGTCTTCAATGATGTTTATTCTTCTCTTTGATATCCTTTAACTGAAATATTATGCTGTAAAGTTAGCAATTATTAAATACTATGATCTAAAGTCACTGTATCTTATGTTATATGGTAAGGGGATAAGAGAAGAAAGGCAGCAGAGACATTTGCCATATCATAACAATATATGAACACGCAAATATATTCATAACTAAATACTCATAATAGTTACAGTCCTTGTTTCTGTAACTGGTCACATGGTTGTAGCTGATACTTAAAATATTGTCTTTTACTACCTATTCCACATTATCTTCACTCTCAGCGAGCACCTCATGTGGTCATAGTTCTTTGCTTGATGGGATGACCCAAAACTTTATTTCTGAAGAATAGAAGCCTTTAGAAGCCCTTCGTGGGTTGGGTTGTTATAGTTTTCCATTGACTTTCATCACAGCACATGGTAACACTAAGAGATATCCTAAGGGATTTCCTGTATTCCAGACATTCTTCCTTACCTCCATTGCGGAGTACCTGTCCTCTTGGTCATCAGGATCTGTCTCCCTAGCCAGCACAGTAACTTGTTTTTTCCTTGTTGATTGAGGGACACAAGGAGGCCAGAGTAACTGGATGGCAGTCCTCACTTCTAGTTCAATGGAATCAGTATTGTGCCTCCTGGTGGAAGTGTTCCTCCTGTTGGAATGAAAATGTCTAGACCAGCAGCAGAGCATAAAATTGTAGGGACAGAAAACAAAACTTTTGCTCATCAGTCTTTTGGCGGTAATACTGAAAGGTACCAATTTCTATCCTTAATTCTGTCCCTAATTCCTGGACATCTAAATTTTGGCTATAGGACAAAAAATATAATTGGACATTTATACAGAGGATGTCCAGCCTCTTGGAGAACACTGACCCAGCCCCACAAGATAATGTCATCTAGTTAGCTGGTGCTATACCCGAGTCTTCAAAAGGTCATTCCACAGTTCTATCAAGCCACCTGCTTGAGGATGGTGGGAAACATGGTGAGACCAGTGCATTCCACGAGTATGGACCCATTGCCACATTTCATTTTCTGTGAAGTGATTTCCTTGATCAGAAGCAGTGCTGTGTGAAAAGCCCTTCCATGAAGGCCATGGCCGATGGTTTTGGCAGAAGCATCGTAGGCAGGAAGAGAAACGTATATCCAGGGTAAGTGTCTTTTTATCTTTCCAGCATACAATGTACTAAGTCAAGTCTCCTTTCTAAAACTATGTATAATCATAAACACAGCTGGTGGACTTGTTGTAGGTACCAGAAATAAACTGGAGCTATGGGAAGCCTGTGGAAGAATTAACAATATTTTAAAACCAGGAAAAATGTAGTAAGTCTTGATATGACACCACTGAACCCACAAAAGTATTGAAGCATTCATATTCCAAAAATCAATCTAAGATACAGAAATGTATCTGAGCAAAACCTCTACAAATATATACTCATTTTCCTGTGTACTAAACATAGCCTTCTTTTAAAAGGAAACACCAGCGACCCATATTTTTAAATGAAAATACAACCTTTAGTAAAAAAGCAAAGCCATTTAAAGCAGTAATCAAAATGCCATTTAAGCCATTACAATGGCTAACAGGATCACAAAATCACTCACAAAGTAGCAGCTGTGTCTGAAGTTTCCATATCATCTTAAGGACGAGTCGACTGGCCATAGACATCAGATAGATGTCTTCATCTATCATGTCTTCATAGACATCAGATAACTGAAGTCACCCCATGTGGTTACATCCTCACATTTCAGTGTCCTAGTTCTTTTCTGAAGAGCAATAGAGCAAAGAAGAAAAAGCTGTGGTAAGGAAAACACACCATGTCCTATGGTAAGGATTGGACTGAAATGTTAGGCATAAAAGTTTCATGTTGATTTCTATATATAAGCCATCTAGGTCACCTAGATGCAAATACGTGCATCTGTTAGTGTTTTGTGGGTGACTCTGGGGAAGGACAAGAGACATTAAGTACTGTGAGGTGCTTTATCCTCGTCGGAAAGACGTAGACATTCAATTAATGTCCAAGACGGTGTGGATTGCGGGGCTAAATCATGCAGTCCCAGCTAGTAAGGAATGCGTGTCTCCAACACAACAGAACACCACTCATTGGGAGAGGAGATTGCAGCAGAGAGGGGAGCATGGGGAGGTGCTGGCCAATAGGGCTCCCCACCCTTAGTAGCTCTTGGGCCAGGGATGAACTCACATCCAGAAATATCACATATTATTTGGTTCTAATTTGGATAAAACCTTTTCATAATTTAAACCATCCAGTCATTTTGCTGCCTGGAGTGAGAACTTCCCAGGAAGCTTAGCACTCCTGCCCCTCATCAGTGATAAATGCCACGCCCCGTGGGCTCTTATTCTTTCTCTGGCTATACAGACAGACCTTTAAGGCCTGGACCAGGTACCCCGGAGCAGGTTGTCTCAAGTGTGAAAGGACAGGATGGCAAATAGATTCTTCCCCAGAAGCAGCCTCTTTCTTGGTGTGTCCTCCTAGCCAGTGCATTCTCCCTAACTCTGGACTCCAGACATCCCTGAGCCTCAATCTTTTAGCTGTGCCTCAGCCTTTCCTCCTTTCTAGGTGCCTGGTTGCTCCTTGCCTGACTGCTGATGTTGGTCTTGTGCTTCCAATTCTGTCCGTTGCCCTTGATGGCTTTCACGGTTTCTCTGAACTGTCATAGCAACAAATCTGTCCTGTTAGCAGGATGCTGAGTCCTAAACCCCTCTGATACCTGAATCCACTGTGCCCTAGATGATTTCATTCTGGGGAAACTGGCAAAGGAAGATAGTCCTTGAGGTGTCTGCCCTCAGGGGCACAGTGTTGGCGTTCTGCTCTGCCCAGCCTTTCCATGTAACTATTCCTCAGGGCCCTGTCCTCAACCCACTTCTTTTTTTACCCTGACACTTTCTCTGTGGACCCTGGACAATCTCATTCACCCCTGTGGCTTCTACCTCCATCTTTTCTCTAATGAATCCCCAGTCCCTCCTTCAGGTTCCAGATTATAAGCTGGCCAGGGATCCAAGCTGCAAGCTACCAGAGGCTCATTCAAGCAAAATGTAAATTATCAAAAATATATTGTGTAGCTCCCAGACTTTTTGCAAAAGCTAAAGAGCAAGACTCAGCAAATGGGCTAAAAGAAAGGGAAGCCAAAGCTAAGCAGCATCGTGAGTCTAGAAAGGTCCCAGCTGTCCCAAGCACTGGACACTAAGAGAGCATTTTCCCTTGGAAAGTGGATGTTGTTGCTGCCTGCAGAATGAATACTCCATTGTCCTTGTTTCTTTAAGTTACCCATTCCTAATTCATAGTCTTGGATGGGTGCATTTGATTGGTCAAACCTGCATCAGGGGTACATATCCTAGCTACAAGAGGGCTGAGAAAGCAAAATCTGGCCCTTTAAGATTTTATACTGGGATGTGGGCTGTCTCTCATTGGGACTCATTCAGTGGGGGAATTTCCCCCTATACAAAGCGGGAAACATGGGCAATAAGAATAAATAAGGAGGAAAGGAAAAGAAAAGAAAAACAAATACCCATCACAGAAATGTATATCCAATCGCCCACAGTTCAACTTCAGTACATCTCCTACAAACACCTCAAATTCTATGTATTCAAAAGTGAAATCTCCATCATTTACCCCCAAACACTCCTCCTACTCTCTTTCCTTTCTTGGTATCTGATGGAACTCACTCATCCTGCCACTCAAGCTCCCACACTCGAGTTGTTCTCCCTTCCTTCTTAAAGCCACTGGTCATCAAATCCTATGAATTATACATTACAAATGTTTCTTAAATTCCCACTGTATTTAAATGAGATCCCCAAATCATTGATTCTTACATAGATTACACAGGCACGCCCTAACTATTCTCCCAGCCTCTAACGTCTCTCCATGGCCCTTGGCTCCATTGCCACCCCGTTTGTTATGGGATGATTGACTGTCTGCCCCTCCTCATCTCTGATTCTACTTTCCCCTGATCTGTTCATGCCATCTCTTCAGTTATCTGAAAGTAGAACAGTGAGGGAACCATCTATAAATGGAATTAAATTGTTTGATCACAACTCAGACTGCTGCTCTTGGCCTCTGCTACTCTGAGGTCAGGAATACTGTGGAGTGTCACTACTCCCCTGTAAAACAGACTCCCAGGAAAGAATAAATTGGAAAAAAAAAAAGGATGAGAGGCCAAGTACATCAAATTTCTTATTAGGCCATGCTGACTGCTTTTGGGGCTGGCATGGTGCTCATTCTTATTGGTGAGCTAGGGATTTGGTAAAAACCTCTTAAATGGTGCCCAGAGGGCCACACCTTCTAGTATATACCTTTTTATGTTTCCAGCCCATTGAACCTTGCCTTAACCATAGAATTTGACAGAAATGACCTTATGCTAGTCCTGGGACAAAGTCTTAGGAAGATTTGGCAGCTTCTACTTCCATGCTTTTGGGAATCCTGGGCTGCCATATTAAAGGTGTGGCTACCCTATTGGAGAGAACTCATGGAGAGGCCATGTGGAAAGTGACAGGGCTTGAGATGACATGGGAAGATAAAGAGGCACCAACTGTTTCAGTGACCCAGCTGTACCCAATCTTACAGCTGTCCCCACCAAGGCACCAGTTCTTATGAGGGTGCCAACTTGGATGATCCAGCTGAATCATGCCCCCAGATGACTGCAGCCCCAGCTGATGTCACACAGAGCAGAATTGCCCAGATGAGCCCAGTCAACTCACTGAATCATGAGGGTAATAAAATGGTTGTTTAAATCCACCGTCCTGAAGTGGTTCCTTGCACAGCAATAGATAACTAAAACAGGGGTCATTGATTATGTGTGTGGTCTTGTTTAATTATTCATTTAACTGAATTCCACTTGCAGGCATTTAGTATGGTTTTTGTGTGGGTTAACACAAGCTGTTCAATGCAGAACCCCTTTAGTTCACTCTCAGCACAGGGCTTTGATTTTTTAAAGGATGGGCTCACTCCATGGCCCTTATCAATATTTGAAGCCCAGAGAAGCACATGCATAACAAAATAACAAGCTTCAGGCTATCATTTGAATTGGCCAGATTCCTCCTCCACTTTTCTCCATCAGACTTAGCATAGCACAATTACCTTGACCCATGAAGATAATTGTTTAAGACCCTGACAGAGACAGATCCAAAATTCCTTTGGTAAGAAATAAGGACAATGATAGATAGAAGAGTGAAGTTTTAATTTGGAGAAATTTTGTGGACTAGGAGGAGAATAAAAGAATTCCTCCAAATCCAATAATGTGCCTCATGCTTGAAGATGCTGTCCTTTGACCCAGTGGCAGCAAGGAATGAATGCTATGTTATGTTGACATTGTATTCCCCCACACCATAGGATGAGGCTGCCTGGCTAGGGACCGTCGTTCCCAGTGCCCTCTGTACCCGGGTGTGGCCCTATGGTTGGTTCTTATCCACGGAATGCCAGCGGAAGTCATGGATTACTCTGACCCCAGGATTTTAAGAAGTCATTATGCCTTTAACATGTTCTCTTTCCCCTTGTGCTAGCTGGTTATGAGTGGCTTTAAGGTTCTAGGAGATGGCAGAACTTCCAAATGGAAGAAAGCGGGATGTAGGAGTCATGACGGGGAGGAGGGTTACTGACCAACTAGGAAGCCACCATAAAGTGTTACATGAGAGAAATACATTTTTACTGTGGGTGGGCTTTTACAAACTTGAGGTTTATTTGCTACAGCAGCTAGCATTCCCCTAAGGAATATCGTTGTTCATTCTTTTAATTTTTTTCATAGGAGAGATCATTGCTAGTTTTAAAATTGCGGGGAATTTAGATAATTTTCCTTAGCCTCTGTTCTCACATCTATAAAATGGGGCTAATGCTTGTATCTCATAGGACTATTATTGTGCTAAATGAAATATTATAGTATCTCATCTATTGCGAATTGTCATATGCTAAGCAGTATATACTTATCGAATCCTTCCAATAACGCTTTGAAATAAGTTCTATTAATATCCATGTTTAATAGGCGAGAAAAAGGAAGCTCGGAGGGGTTGAGTTCTAGTCCAGTGTTACAGACCCAGGATTTCAACCAGAGCAGTCTGACTTCAGAGGCCATGTGACTGAGCACTAGACTGCTATCATTAGGCCCAGCACAGAGGCTGACATAATGAATACACAATAAATAGAAAATTCATTTTCCTTCCACTTCAAGGAAAGAAGCAATACAAAACATGAGTATCAGTGTATGTATTTGTGGCTCAGTGCACAACACACATGTACACACACGGAAACTTATGTGACTTCACCTTTATTCCCACTCACTCGGCCTGCTGGGTTTAAACTGGAAGCAAGCTGGAATTTACTTGTGATCGCCATGACAGAACACACGCAGGTCCTCTCACCCAGGAATGTTATTTTTTTATTTTTTTATTTTTTAAAGATTTTATTTATTTATTTGACAGAGAAAGACACAGCGAGAGAGGGAACACAAACGGGGAGTGGGAGAGGGAGAAGCAGACTCCCCGCCGAGCAGGGAGCCCGATGCGGGACTCGATCCCGGGACTCCAGGATCATGACCTGAGCCGAAGGCAGTCGCTTAACCAACTGAGCCACCCAGGCGCCCCCAGGAATGTTATTTTGAGCTCACGGCCCAACTGCCGTCACACGGTCGAAAGGACCAGCAAGAACACTGAAGAAATGGATCCCAAAATGACCAATGCATTTTAAAATTGCTTGTGAAACATTCATGTTATCGACCTGCTGGAGGAAAATTGACAGAAAACCCAGCTCAGGATGAACATTACAACAGGAAGTGGAGGGAATGCTGGGTCTCTAAAGTCTTTCTTATTTCACTTATTATACCACGTATTTCTTGAAGGAAACTAGTTTAAAGCATCCACTCTGAGCTATAGCTTAGAAATAGACTGACCTTCATAGTTTTGGTCATGTGGCATTTTATACCTGAAGTACTTTTTAAAAAAATTACAAAGCATGATAGGAGTGCAGGTGCTTTCTCTAAAGCCATATCAGCTATTATTAGATTGTCTACAGAACCAAGCTCAGAGTGCTTTTTCAAAAAGGTACAGCAATTTCCCCCATTCTAATTGCTGTACCAAGAGTAATTTGTCTTCTGGGCTCTGGAGCTGCTGAACTACTTTCTTCTTTTGCCTGAAGTTTTATCAAGGCAATATGCTTAATCAGTGTTTGCTGATGTTTCTGGTCTAATGCTTACTGACAGCAGGTGCAAAAAAAAAAAAAAAAAGTAAATCCCCATCTGCATGAAGATCTTCCTTAAATTCACCAGCATGCTGTTTTGCTGTAATTTTAGTAGACAGGTGATTTTTCATGGCACCTTCATGCGTTGCATCCCCCTGTAGCTGGCTCCATTTCCCTACCTGCTGTTCCCAGAAGCTGAGCTCTTATTTGCACCACTGTGTGGTAGCTCCTTTCAGACTCTCTGCTTGGCCCATTGATGAACTCTCCTTAGTGCTTGGTGTTGATGTGCTGGCCCAGGAAATAGACACTCTCTTTGAGTAATTTAGACTCTGTTGCTAATGCATCAGTTAAGCCAAGCCAGAGGTGGGCTATGGAACTGTGCCTTTTGGATAATAGCAGACACCCCAGAAGAGCTTCATTGACCCAAAGGATCTATTTCCAATGGTACCCAATGGAAGGGAATTTAACCAAGGGAAGTCTATTAACTGTGATGATAGTCACTTGGCTAATTACCCATCAAAACCCTGGGAATGTGCATCTAACTACAGCCTCCTCCTCCTCATTATTTGTTTACTGAAGCAAGGGAGGTGGCTCACCCCATTAGAGATGGGTAGTTTGTAAACTGACAAGAGTATACAGTGCTCCAGGCAGGCATTTTTTCACTTTGGCTTCCACATTTCAGCTGGCCTTCAATTTGTTTAGGCAAAGGGAACAGTTTGTCATCCATTTCTGCTGAAGAGGAAAGAAAAGAAGAGGGTTTGGCCCTTGGAGAGACTCCTCTTGGTTCCTGGAACTTACCAGTACCCTCTATTAGCTCGGATGTCTGTCTCTTCCTGTCCTACCAGTGTGCGGAGTGGTGCTGAAAATCACGTGACGTCCCACATAGACCTGAAATTTTAAAGTGTTATATGAAGGTAAGGCATCATTTTACTCTGCAGAGGGAAAATTTTAGTAGCACCGTGCAGGGACAGCAGGCATCTTCGAGGCTCAGGCAACTACAATAAAGACAGCAGAACGAAACCACAACGTTAAGTGACTGTGTGGTTTGCTTGTTCTTATGGAACATTTACAGCTGCCCAGCACGGAAGCACTCCAAAGACTCCCTGAGAATAGGGGAGACATTTTTAAATGGAACGGAGTTGTGAACGCACCACTGCTGTTTTACTAATGCAGCTTCCCCCTCCCCTCTGTACATTACTTCTAAAGCACTACATGAGGATCATGCTAAATCAGCTTTAAAAAATAAGAAAAAAAGGATAAAAGAAGAGGGAGGGGTAGAAATCAAGCCCCTCTGGGGTTCAAAGGCCAGGCATAAAACGACAAGCAAGTGAGAATTAAACAAAGCTTTGTGAGAGAAATCTCAAAACAAGATGCATCAGAACCAATAGAAATTCAAGATCAATTGTGTCAGCAGATCAAAGACGAAACTTAGCCTAGTGAATAGCGTTAACTATCATCAGGGGAGATGCATCCTACTTACTAGAGTGAAATAGACCCTTTCCTTCTCTATGGTGATAGGGCTAGCTTTTGGGTAAAGATAACCAAATGGAGGAATACAGATACATTTACCCATAGGTTGGGGTTAGAAAATGAGAAAAGAGTATATTAGCTTTCTAAAAAGACATTCTAGAGAGCTTAAGTACTAAAGATTATAGAGGCTAGAGTTGATGGTCCTTGTTAGAGGAGCTTTTCTATCTAAACATGATCTGTACCCCATTGGCAGGTATTTTGTAGGAAGATATCCTCTGTGCCAGTGAGTAACCCTTGCTGCTTATCTGGCAGATAAGCAAAAAACCTGTTCCTCAATCTTAATTTAGCAGACTTAAATAAATGTATTGTTGGCTGAAAATCAGGACCATAGAGTGATGGTAACAGTCATGGTAGAAAGACTTGGCAAGAACAACTGCACAGATTTGTCCAGACTCTATTTAGAGACCTGCATTAGATGGAGGGTGATAGACTGCCAGTACTCTGCCTAGCTGCCAGGAGTCTATATTCATCTCAGTACTGGAACATTTAAAACAATGCTCAAAATGAGCCATACTGTCCATGCAGTGTGAGTGATACACGTATCTACAAAAGTAAAAAGTTACAAGTGTAACCATAAAATGGAAGTGTTTTGAATATTTGTCTTTTTGGTTAAGATAAGAAACAGTACTCTCTTGCCAAGAGAAGACAAGGGTCCATTTTCTTGTTGGCCCATAGTCAATAGTAAAATAATTCTTGATTCCTAAAGCAAAGAATGCTGTAAATAGAACTAAAGCATCATGAACAATAAGTGTGATTGAGCAGGTGATTCAAAATGAAACTGTCTAGTTCCATCCACGTCGTTGCAAATACTAATGATGTAATGAATGGTGACTAACATAACATAATAAAATAAAATTAAAAAATTAAAACAAAACAAAACAAAAGCCAAAATGCAACTGAACTGTTATATAGTGCTTATCAACTAGTGGCTTACAAGGAAACAGGAATATGGGACAGATCAGCTGTTAATCGAATATTTGTGTAAGCTCTGTAATGATTGTTATAAGGAAGTAAATTATTACCACCAAGGGGTACTTGAGAAAACACAAAGAAATAAGACCAGACAATCCAGCACTATGGGATGGACAGGTATGTCTCAGATAATAATCCAGTTTCTGATCTATTGGTCACCTCATTGTAACAGAGTGCCTTACTGCTACTGTTAAATACATATTAGGAAAAAAAAATTTTTTTTACAGAGATAGTCCTCTAAGTCTGTAAATAGGTTGATGTGGAAAATTAATTCCATGACATTCCAGGCAGGTAGTCTTTCCCCAAAACTTCCAAAAATCTCAGTCAATATAGTTTAAGTAGAGGATGAGTGAGAAATCTTAAAATTTCGGATAAAACTTGGGCCTCACTTTAATTTCTTTGCCTTGAACAAAGAGCAAATAGTTTTATTATCACTTAGAATAATTTTTCCTATAGAGAATGTATTCCACTCACAGCAGTCATCTAACACAGTTCTTGCTGAATAAGGATACACAAGAGAACTTAAATGAATAAATGAGCCAACTAATTTATTCTCGAAGTATTTTAAAATCTCCCAGTCTGGCTGTGGATTCATCTATTGCTCCTTGAAGTGCTTTAAATTTTTGCTTTATATATTTTAACACCATATTATTATATGCATACAAATTTAAAGCAGTTTTTCTTTCTGGTGAATTGAACATTTTGTCATAATAAGGTGTCCCTCCTTTTCTCTAATAATGCTTTTTGCCTTAAGGGTTACTGTCTTTGACATTAAAATAGTCACGTTATTTTGGTTTTGGTTAATGTTCAGATGCTCTATATTTTTCCCTTGTTTTGCTTTCCATGTCCTTACGTTTTTGATGTTATCTCTTATAAGCATCATATCTATTTGTTTTTTGTAAATCCTGGCTGGTGACCTTTGTCTTTTAACTGAGACATTTGGTTTGTTTAATGTAATTGCTGTTATACAGGGATTTAAATCTACCATCCTAATAGTTTTTGTTCCCATCCTTCTGCCACGTTTTGGGTTGATCTGAGTAGTTTTTTTTTTTTAAGATTTTATTTATTTTTTAGAGAGCGAGCGAGAGAGAAACAGCATGAGAGGGGAGAGGGTCAGAGGGAGAAGCAGGCTCCCCGCTGAGCCGGGAGCCCGATGTGGGACTCGATCCCAGGACCCTGGGATCATGACCTGAGCCGAAGGCAGACGCTTAACCATCTGAGCCAGCCAGGCGCCCCTGATCTGAGTAGTTTCTATTGATTACCTTCCTCATCCTACTTCTTAGCTTGGTAGCTGTTCTGATTATCTACTGTTACATAACAAACCACCCCCAAAATTAATGGCCATTTTAGTTTGGTTATGATTTTGTGAGTCAGGAACCCAGGACTTAGATAGGCATTCCACCTCTGATTTCTGAGCTGGCTGCATATGCTTCTCGTCTCAACTCCATATTTAGTGAATAATGTTCATAGCTTGAAGTCAGTCATGGTGGTAGTATTTATACCATGGAAACTGGCAAATGCTGCAGTTCAGGACTTCCTTCTCCCCCCACCGAGAACCGGTTTTTAGCATACCATTTTGACCACTGTTTGCAGAGAGACTATACAGATCCCTTTGTGTGACCCAGGGTACAGTAATTTCCCACATGGTTTCTCATTGATGGGGTTAAGGGTCCGGTTATAGAGGAATCACACAGTAACTAGCCCACGTAGAAGGGTATGACAGAGGAGAAGAGAGAGTTACATGGGAAAATAGGAAATAGGGCTTGAAAAAGAAAGCTGATTTTCCCCTACATACATGTTCCTCAATCCAGTCATATTGGGGCCAACATTAAAAGAAAAATATGCCTGCAGGGAGGGATCTGTAGCAGAAGCTGATGAACTCTTAAAAACAAACATATTTTAAGTATTCATAGAAATTAAAGTCAGGGAAGGAAAAAGTAGAGAAAATATGTCATTTAGAGCAGGAACACTTTCATTAAAGAACATAATATTAAAAAAAAAAAAAGAATTAGTAAATGTAACTTAAGAGCCCAGAGAAATCAGGACAGTAACTAGGGAGTTGAGTTCCTATTAAGAGACCATATATAGCTTATTTAATGGCTGTAGCCAAGGTCTGTACTTTTTTTTGGTCCACATGTCCTGGTAAAATAGGACTAAAAATAGCTTTCACCCACCTCACCCACCATAGTATGTTGAGGTAATAAATTAGGTTGAATTAGAAGTTAGTAAATATCTGCGGACTACTTTGATTTAGAAAGAAATACCTGTGTGTAGTTTATTGTTATTTGCAGTCAGAGACTTATGTCTTCTTTGGGTGGATTCAATTCCTATAAAACCCAGTTGGAGAGTCTAGTAAGTGTATGAGGGAAGGAGATGCAATGAAAAACCTCACTGAAACACCACTGGAAACAGCAGAGTGGTTGACTTCCCTCACCTCCCCTTTGCTGCAGTCCTAGATTACACAGAAAAAATGCTGTATTCTAGCCACTACATGTGCAATGTCTGTTCTGTGGTGAACTCAGGGATTTCCTTGTTTCTCCTGGGCATTCATGACATTACCATTTGAAAACCTATTTTAGGAGGTTGAACTTTGAACTGCCCTTTCAGGGAACCAGTCACATTACGTGTAATTTCCGTTCTCTTTCAAAATTATAGGAAAAAAGCCCCTTACAAAACAGAAAACATGATCCCAAGTTTACTAAAAACATAGATGCCATCAAAAATATGGAAGGCTATTTTCCAAATTATTTCTATGATTGTTTCGGAGCAGTGGATTAGTATGGATGGTACTAATTTACTTATATATATGTATTTGCATACCCTAAATTTCAAAAGTGAAGATATAATATCATAAAAGAATAATGCACACACACATATATATTTGTGATTGTTTTCCCACATGTAAGCCTGGCACTTCCAACAGCGCTGTATGACCTCAGATTCATAAGACAATACCTTTAGAAAGGAAAGGTAAGGGGATGTGATTTGATTGTCCTTTAGTAGTGCTATAGAATTTTATGTCTGAAATGTATTTTGAAAGCCTCTACTGAATAATACTCCTCACAGTTCTACAAGAGGCTTTCCCTTAGACGATGAACTGAAGTTTTAGGATGAGCTGATGTGTTGAGTCTCTGTTGAAAGTCAAGTTTTTCTCTCTTGGTGTTCTGTACTTCCTTTTCTGTTTCATGCCGCTCCTTTCCATCCCTAAAATCCTATGATTTGTGCAGACCGGGCTTGCCAGCTGGACCAGAGTTATGGCAAACGAAGTATTGACATCATCTGGCCAAACACATAGCCAAGGAAATGAACATGCCTGATATACGTGTGTCCTGATTTACTTTGGAACGCCACTGCACGGCTCACAAAAAGTCAGTTGTATTTTTTCCATATGGCATCCCCAAACCCACATACTCGTGGCCAAAGGTTAGGGTGTTTTTAAGTGGTTAAGGAAAGACAGGAAAACCTGCCACATCATATGTACTCTGAACTGTCCGGTTAGGGAGAGATTATGTATTTGATGTTATGTTTTGAATATTTTGACTCCAGGATTTCCATTCTAGACTGTGTGGCTTCACCTGGTTATAATTTGCATTTTGCCAGAAGAGTCAGCAGAACACTAACCCCTTTGGAGACATTACCTCATCACTCCTCCCCGTGGTCCTTCGGGAGAGATGGGGTCAAGCGTGTTAGGGAAGAGAAAGCAGAAACCAGGCTTTCCTCCTCGGACTGCGACTCAGAGGCCTGGGCCCCCGTTCAGAAAAGAACGGGGCTCCTGTGTCCATGGTGGGGCTCCTGCACCTCGGAAGCCATCGGGGGAGCAGCTGCTTTCTGACAGTACACCCCCTGTTTCTGATCCCCAGGGTGATGCCAAGGACCTTCTGATGGGAGATCTGTTCTTTGTCTCTCTTTTTCCCTACCATTTCTTTAATTTCTCAGCCTAGCCTAAATCCTTTTAGAGTTTAACTCAAACACATAAACCAAACCTATCTTGTTTGGTCCCCTAAATGTCATTCTGTGACATTCAGTCTCTTTGTCCAAACTGTAAATTTTTTACGACAGGGATGGTGTTTTGTGATTTCTGTTATTGCTCACCGCACCTGCCCAGCCTAGGACAACACCTGTCGCCTCTCCCTACTTCCTCCCTTTCTAGCCCTCTACTCAGCATTGTTCTTCTGTTTTGTGCTTTTTACTTAGTGTGTGTCCCTCTCTCTAGAATGTAACTTCCTTAAAGGCAGGAGCTTTGTCTGTTTTGTTCATCACTGCATCCCAAGTGCCTAGGATAGGGCCTGGCCATAGGAGGCCCTCGTGAATGAGTAAGTATTCATTGAAGGAAAGAACTCATGTTTGTAGGAGGAACTCAGTTACAGTATGGATGTATATTTTTGTTGCTATTAATTTTGGGGGGCTGGTTCTCCAATTACTTTGTTCTGATTGTTTTTTTTTTCCCCTAGTCTGAGAGTGACCAAGCAGAAGATCATAATTGATGACTTTTGGATTTACAGAGATGATGAGCCCATTTTAAATGTTGCCTGGCATTGAAGAGAGCTTTTGATTCCAAATGACATAGAAAAATGTACCCTCTAACAGAGGGGCTAGGGAGAGTGCCACTGAAGTGCCGATAGGGAATAGGACACTGTGCACATCTGTAGACTCAAAGAGGCCCAGCATAAGCAGGGATCTAGGTAAGGAAACCGAGGTACGGAGAGATGCAGTCATTTACTCAAAATGGCATAGCTAAGTAATGTCTGAGCTGACTTCGAATCAATGCACTATAATAAATGATCTTTAAGAAGTTTTAACGGAAAAATATATCTACCAGGGCCCGCATCTGGTAAACTTCCATGGTTTCTCAGAAGCCCCAAAGTATCTTAGCTAGTTTTGCAGTTAATGGTCATGTAGAATCAAGTGCAGCACGTTGTCCAGCTTCTGGTCGTATCCGCTCAAACCAAGTTCACTGGCTTTGGTAAGCGAGGCAAACCTTACAGAAGACACAAATTGCTCATATTACAGAGCGCCCAGGTACAAATCCAGCTGGTCCAGTAGATGCTCAGAATTGCCTACTGCCTGTGAGTACACAAATAATTGCCCTGGCGGGGTGCTCTTCAGGGCCGGCTTTGTGGCCGTCTTTTGAAAAGCTGAGCGGGGATAGAATCAGGTACTTGCTACTACAGCTTGAGCACTCCTTCTTGATAAGGAACGGACAGGAATGCTGTGCACTCCCCCTGTGTGGGCTCTCAAAGAAGGGTAATGCTTTCCTTCTCGCCTCAGAGCTCATGGTAATCCCTGCCCATGGCGTGGCTTTCTGATCTCCTGTCTTCTCCTCCTAGGCTGGTCATGTGAACAAAAAATAACACTGGGGTAAATCCAAGAGGCTCAGAAACAACTTAAAACCTCCCTTTCAACAACTGGAATCAAGATGATACTCTTTGTGTTAATACAATACCTATTCTATGAAAATGTTAACTTTGACATCAGGTTCATTCAAGAACCTGTACATTTCTAAGAGTACTTAGAAATATGTCTTTCTTAGGACACAAGTTAGTGGCAAGGTACTGCTCATTACCGACTGTGCCTTGTTCTTTCTCTCTCCTCTACATTCACTCTTTTATCTCTCCTTTTCTCTTGATGGCCCTTTCCTCCTTGCCTTCCCCCTCTGCCCCCTCCCATGCTGTCTCCTACTCCACTCTCGCCTGGGTGTTGGGTCCGCCAGGGACACGCACAGCCACCTTCGGTCTGTCACCAGCAGGCAGAAAAGTTCCTGGTTCTCCAGTTGTCAAGATGTTCTCCATATGGTAATTTCTCTTCATTCGAAGAGAGTATTCTAGGCTGTGGTTTCCTATTGCTGCTGTAACAAATTACCACAAACCCAGTGGCTTACAACAACACAAATTTATTATCTTATTTCTGGAAGTAAAGGAGTCCTAAAAATCAAAGTATCAGCAGGGCTGAGTTCCTTGTGGAGAATCCATCCCTTTGCTTTTGCTAGCTTCTAGAGGCTATCTGCATTTCTTGCCTCATGATCCCTTCATCTTCCAAGCCACCAGTATGGCATCTCAAATCTCTCTCTCTCTCCCTCATTCTCTCTGCTTCCATAATACATGGCAGCTTCTCTGGCTCTAACCCTCCTGTTCCCTTCTTTTTTTTTTTAAAGATTTTATTTATTTATTTGACAGAGAGATAGAGAGCACAAGTAGGCAGAGAGGCAGGCAGAGGGAGAGGGAGAAGCAGGCTCTCTGCTGAACAGGGAGCCCGATGCGGGCTCGATCCCAGGACCCTGGGATCATGACCTGAGCCGAAGGCAGCCGTTTAACCAACTGAGCCACCCAGGCGCCCCCCTCCCTGTTCCCTTCTTATAAGGATGTTTGTGATTAAATTGGGCCTACTCAGATAATCCAGGGTGGTTCCCCATCTCAAACTCCTTAATTTAATCACATGTGAACACTCTGTTCTGCCCTGCCACGTGGACATCTTCAGGGGCCATTATCCCTTCAACCTCAGCTCTGAAGCCAGTGACCGTACAAGCAAGTTACTGGCTTAAACATTCTCATTCAAAGAACAAGCGGCTTTAGGTCCTCTTGTGGGAACAAGCTCAGTTTCTAAAAACAAAACAAGTGAAATAATGAGCAGGGTCTTGCACGGAGACAGGATTGTAGTTGCTTGTGGGTGAATTTCCATCTCCAGTGGTTTGGCTTGGGAAAGGTAAAGCAGCAGTATGGTCAAGCAGAGCTTTGAAATAACCTGGACTCTGAGTTTGAAGTCTAGCTCTGGCATTTGCTGTAGGATCTCGGGTGTGTCTATCTTAATTATAAGCAAATCTCTACTTCACTGTAAAATGGGTATGATAATTCTTGCCTCATAGGGTTGGAAGACTAATACAATTATGTATGTAATATGTCTAGTATGGTGCCTGGCTCATAGAAGTTACTTATTTTATCTCTTTCCTTGGTGATTAGATTAAAGGTCAAGTATGAAAATTGCAATGTGGCCCAAAGTAATTAGGTTGAGAGTAATCAAATGGATGTTGAGCAATGGAATTTTAAAATAAACTCAGAGGATACGCTTATGCAATCCAATGGGAACTGACAAAATCTATTTCTTCTTATCTGGCTTCATTCTGATTACATTTTATGTCTCTAAATTGAATGAGGCTATGTAAGGGAAGACTTGACCTGTCTCATGGCTATACCTGAGAAATTGTAGAAACATAACAAATATTTCTCAGTCTCAAGTTGGACAGAAACATACCATCTAAAGATTCAATGGGTCTTTAGGAACCATCCAGAACAAACTTCCAACAAATGTCGGCACTCTTTGCTTGTTTTTATTTCAATGCTTTCTGCAATGAGAAGTTCACCACCTTTTGAAATAGTTCATTGCATTGTTGGCCAGTTTTTATTAGAAAGTTCCTCCTTATTCTAGCTAGGGAACTGCTTCCCTAAAGTTTCTATCTCTTGATTCTAATTCTGCCTTTTAAACTTACGCAAACCTAACACAGCTTTTATAATAACAATCCTACAGATGCACGCCCCCGCAACATTTTCTAAGTTAGAATTCCATTTCTAAAACTTATTGTCATTTACTGTTCTTTTCAGGTCTTTCCAAATCTTATAGTTGCCCTTCTTTTACTGTGCTGTAGTTTATCAATGTCTCCCACAAAGTAAGTTGCCCAGAGCTAAACAGAGTATTCCGGATGTGGTTGAATTAGTGCACAGTATGCTGAGACTTCTATTTCTCTTGGATCTGGCTTAACTTTCCATTGATGAAGTCTAATTTCATCAGTTTTTTTAAACATTAGTCCCATAGTTTTGTCACTTGGCTTTTTCTGAGCTTGTAGTCAATCAATGCTTTATAAATAAGCATTTTTTTTCCCCTATCCTTACCTGTCCAATTGATTTATTATAATGTTTATTGTACAAACAATATTATAAGAGGATAGATAAATATGAAATAGCTGACCCAGGATCTTACTATGCCCACATCTGCAATTTTCAATTGTCCATATTCTTTTTTAGTCCTTGCTCATAAGCTTCTATAAATTTTACATAGTTTTCAACACAACTTAGATAATTTTTCATATTCCCACTTTAAAGACTAACATGTTAACATTTTCCCATGCTGCTACATTATTTTTTATATTTTTTGTAATAGATAAAGATACATTAAATTCCATAAGATGTACCATATTTACTCATCCATTCCCTGTCCCAGATGTTGAAATTGCTCTATCAATGTCCATAAAATGTTTTGCTCTGGGGAGATTTTAATATAGTCCTTGAAATCAATGACTTTTTGGATCAAAATCAGGATTTCGTATTTCTCTATTTTAAATTTCCTCCACTTTAGTTTTATTCTTTGTCCAGACCACTTCTCCATTCTCCTGCTCTTTGCTCTTAACATCATCTTTCAAGTCTAAACAAATATTAGAGAGAAGTAAGACTAGGACTTTAGGTTTTACTATCCACATTAATTCCTACAATTAGTTCATCAGTATCTCACCCTGAAACAATAGCCCCTGTCAGTGCCAGCCTAAGAGCTCCACTGTCAGGGGCAGTTAGGAAACCCATCCCTACCCTTAAACACTTTTTTCTTTCTGGCCAGCTGATGCCTGCAATTAATGGAGGCCAAATTTGGTTAAGTTCCTTGGAGGCAGGCTCTGGGTTGCTTTCACTTACTATATTCCAACCTCATCATGGAGGGCTCTCAGTGAATACTTAGTAGTAGAAGGAATGAAAGAATATAATTAAAGATAAGACTTAACAATTTAAACCAGCCTGGGGAGCTACCACTTCATTCACACTAATGAGTAAATTGCTGGCATTAGATATTTCCCTGGGCACAGGTTTCACTACCAGAAACAAAGGTTGTAAAGCGCTCCAGTCCTGTTGGAGAGAAGATAGCAATGGACTTGGGGCACCTGAAATAGGTACATTATAATTTGGCTCAGAGCCAGTTTTGCACTTTTCAGACCCAGACTATTAGCACTGGAACTAACCCCAGAGACTTAGAATTTATAACGCTCATGGATACTACTCTCAAATGCATGGGATGTTTTGTGGCCTTTTATAATTTTTGACTAGGCTGTTTAGCTTGGGATGATGCTACCCAACAAGAGAATTTGCCTTCGATTTTACTACAGAAAGGTCTAGTGGGAAGTGGAGAGAATAACGGGAAATAGTGAAGACTTGATAGTATCTATATTGCACTCTACTATTTCTTTACTAAAGAACTAGCAGGGTGCAGATGGTGGATTGATACCCTTTTGTGGTATTCGCCATTCAAGTCAAGGCCTGACCTGTGAGAAGGAATATTAGGGTGACTCATCATCTGAGTTTTCCTAGAGCTCTCCTGGTCCTGATACTGGAAGTTCCACATCCTTGGAGACCGTCAGTCCTGGGCAAACTGTAACTGTTGGTCACCCTTGTCCAAGAGCTACCAGCAGCCCTGATCAGATTCTCTGAGAATTAAATGGAGAAAGGCAAAGTAGCCCCACTTCTGTGGATGTCTATCAGTCTTCTGGCCATGTCCCTTGGCAATGGCCTATGGAAGGTAAAGGGAAGGTTCTTCTCTACCTCCCCTTTTTGGGCTGAATCTGAGTTTTATATGGTATGACCTAAGAAGTCATGCTGGAAGAACTTCCCTATCCAAATTTGTGCTCCCATCTGGCCTGTCAACTTGGCCAAGACACCTTTGGAGCCTAAATGATTATTTCTAGAAAATCATCTAGAATCATCATAAGTGCTACTGCAGATTAACTCATTAGTATTCCCATTCCCATTTGTATGGGTAACTTTACCAAATCATCACTTAGAACACTGTTCTGAAATTAGGGGACCGCAGATAGGAATATTTTAATGGGGCCAAGGAAATAAGTAAATCAGGGAATGCTGCTCTAGGTGGGGCCTCAGTGGCACCTTCTGTCCAGCCAGGGCAGGAAGAGGTACTGGATCCCTTGGAAGAAAGTTACCCGTTATTTATAATCCAACTTATAATGTGTGTTGACTCTTCTTTAAGTTCCAGAACAGAGATACTCTCCAAGTTACCAGCTTAGACTTTGACCATTCATGTGATTAGTCTGATGGTGTTTTTCCTCTTGGCTCTGCACAGCACAGCCCCTGCGTGTGGGTCTCATTTATTAGACCAACGTCTGATACCTGCCGGTGACAGTCTTCTCTCTCCTCTTTTTCCTTTCTCTTTTTGCTCTGCATAGACCAATTCATTTCTTCTTCTGTACACATATGCTCTTCTTAACTTCTCCTTTTCTTGATTTACAGTTACCCCAGAAAAATCTTTTTTCTTCAGCCATATTATTCTCTTTCCCTTCTTGTGTCCCTTTACAAGTGTATACATTCTTACATGTGTGTGTAGACATATGCTTCCATACACACACACACACACGTACACCCACAGACATCGATGTCTATATCCTCACAGCCTGCTTATATATACCTGTTTCAAGTAAAAATGATGGGCAGAGATTTAAAGTTAAATTCAACATAATAAAGACTCAAGACCTATAATTTCTAGAGTATTTGAAAGTGCTCAGGAGATTTTCTTCACAATTTTTACAAAAATCTCCATCTGCCCTTATATTTGCCACTAATTTACCCAGCTTTTCCTCAAGCACTAGCACTCAACATAAATAGAATAATTTCCTACTCATTTTCCCTTCTTTCCCCTTTACTTAAAAATGATAATCAGCATGGTAGCAGCAACCTTTTCTATTTTTGTTGTAAATCTAAAGCATAGGCAACAATATGCATGTTAAACAAGGTTTTGTGGACTAGGTTGAGACATAAACGCCATTTTATTAGGAATGATTAGAGACAGGGAAAAACAGGTGGCAAGGTGGCTTATACAATGAGACTAGATGTTTGAGACAATAAAAGACAAAAGCAGGAGAGCCTGGTGGCTCAGTCCGTTGAGCTTCCGACTCTTGGTTTCTGCTCAGGTCATGATCTCAGTGTTGTGAGATCGAGTACCACATCAGGCTCCGCACTCAGTGGGGAATCTGCTTGAGATTCTCTCCCTCTGCCCCTCCTCCTGCTCTCTCTGTCTCTCAAATAAATAAATAAATCTTAAAAACAAACAAACAAACATAAGCACATCAGGGTTTTGAGCTGTGATCCTTTATTTGTTATGGGAGGGGCCTCAGAAATCTTATAGAGACCTGAAATGTGGCATGCGCTTGAAAATACAGCAGAGGGCCCCAGTATGTTCTGGAAAATTGTGTTATATTCCAGTGGTTCTTGCACAAGAGTATAAAGTCTCCCAGACCTTAAGGAAAAGAGGGTATGTTGGTCTTGCCCTTCCAGCTGGATCTCTTTCCCTGAGGCCCTGGCTGTTGGAATGAGGAGGGCAGCTCTGGGCCATCTGAGTTCCAAATGACAGATTTAAATTTCATTTGTATGCCAGAGACTTCTTGTATTTTACAAAGGTCTTTTTATTAATTCACATGGGAAACCTGTAAAACACAGCTATTATCACTATTTTATAGATGCTGAGTAATTTGCCCGAGTTAATAGTATATTTGACTTTTCTTTCTCCCTCAGCTCCAAAGAATCAAAGCCTTGTTGATTTTCATTTCAGCATGCTACTCATGCTCGTTGATCCCTTTTCATTCCAATGTTACCCACCCTCTTCCAGGCCTGGGTCACTTCATGCCTACACCCCGGCAGTAGCCTCCTCCCCACCCTCCGGTCTCCAGCCTGCCTCAGCTTCAGTATATCCAGATACCCAAATGTTACGGCTAGGGTTCAGTGTTTCGTTCATTGTCATGACACTGCTCTAGCTGTATCCTTTCCCTATGTACACAGTTCAAGGACAGCCCCTGCGATGGGATAGTGACCAAACCCTTCAGCCCTGCATTCAGGCTCTCCCACAGTAGTTTCTCAGCCTACGCTTGCAGGCTTAGCTCCCCACACCTGGCATGACAGTCAAACTCTTAGATTCCTTTTGCCTAAAACATTTGAACTCCACATTCACACTTCTGCTTATTATGTTTCCCCACCTGAAATTCCACCTCTTCTCCCCGTTATCCAACTAAATCTTTGCAGCTCAGACCTCACCTTTCTGTAAAAGTCACACTTAGGGTCTATACCAGCCCTCAAGTATTCATCATGTAGATCCAAGTGACACCTCTGTCATTTCTGTTTAATATTGTTACTTTACTCTTTATGGTTATTAACTTTTCATGAATTTCCCCATTTTTCATGTTTTTCCAGTTATATAGGCAGCTTGGAGGCAAGAATCATGTTTTCTACTGTTTTGATGTAGCAAGATAATATCTTGAAATATTAATCTTTGTGCTTTTGTTTTCCTCTTGTCCTTGCAAGTGACTTTCCCCCCTCTCAGGCAGAGGCATCTACATTGCCATAGGGAGAAAAATAGGAGCAAGACAAAAAGCAAGAAACTGTTAATATTCCAGATTTCTTTTTAACTTCTGCAATAGATCTTTTTGAGAATCAAAAGGGGCAGGCTTTATACCATAGCCAGAGTTTATGTCATAGCAATGGAATTGGAAAGAGTGTGTGCCATATTGCCCATGTATCTACTCGGCAGAAGAAGGCCTGCATCTGCCTCGAGATTCTTCTGAGACCCAGTTAAAATGATCCACGTAGATACCTTCTACCAATACTGTGGTCCAGGACACTTATAACAACACCAGCCCTAAAAGAGGGCTTTGATACCCTGGGGGAGATGGAAGTGGGAAAGGAAAACCCCAGCACTGAGACTTGGGACAACAGACAGTGGAAAGCTCCCCCTCTGTTACCTTGTATCTGTATCTGTGCTGACCAGGATGGTAGCTACTAGCCACATGTGGGTATTGAACACTTGAAATGTGGTGCATGGGACTAAGGAATTGAATTTCAATAACCATGTGTGGCTAGTGGCTGCCATATTGAATAGAGCAGTTCTACAGTGGCTGACTGTAATCTGTCTGATTCCAATGATTCACGGTGCCTAGCACCATTCCTGATGCATAGTAGGTACTCAATCAATATTTTTAGTATGAATTAACGACTGCCACATTTTAAAAGCAATACATACATGCTGACCGCCAGTTCAAGATAGACCTGAGGTCTGTCAGCTTCAGTGTTCTCTGTTCTACTGTTCATACAGAAGCTCCTGTGGCTTTCCCCATTTAAAAAGCTTTATAGGAATTGATTTTTCTAGAGATGTATAATTCCCAGACAACTGACATCAACAAATAGCTAGCTATTGAACCCGACAATCACTGCACTGCTTTGAATCTGAAAGCACCTAGACCAAGCTTGCCGAGGCTTTAAATTACTCTCTAACACCCTGAAAGGAACTTTGGTCGCATGCTTTTCACTTTTCCTGACTGAGTTTAGTTTTGTTTTATATTATATTTGAGACCTCATTGTCCCAGGCCTTCCCAATCTGTGGATAAAGAGGTAAAGTCATATTGATACTCATACGAGAGCAGCTGTGTCAGCCCCTTGCTAGGTCTGTGTTCTTACCATGATTTCTACTGCTACTGCCTCCTGGGAGAGCACTTTTGAACTAGGCATAGCCAGTTGCCCTGGGAGCTGCTTCATGCCCTTGGAAATGTCCGGGCTCCAATGTGGAACAGGGCTGACCTCCACTTGTCTACCTGGGCCACGAAGCAGCGGCTGATGCTCCAAATCCCAAAACAGTTTTCACTTTTTCATTTTCTGTTTTGTTTCGCTGAGCATAGATCTTTCAGCTCCTGGCTCTCCCCACGCCTTTGGGGATCCCAACCAGTGGCTTAGGCAGAAGGACTAGCCTGAGTTAAATAATCAACAAATACGTGTGCATTCTATTATATGTAAAGCTTTTTTTTTTTTTCGATTAGTACATATTGAATATGTACCCCACTCACTATCCAGGCAAGGTATCCTCCATGTGTCTCTCCTCCATGTAGGAAACCTGCAACTCCTGTACATTTCAATTCATGAAGATGGAGACCCATAAGGATCACCAGTTAACACCAGTCGCCAGATGGGGAGACTTAGATTGGACTCAGCTGAGAATAATTATAAATCATTCCTTTAAGCCAAAGGTTATCAAATCTTAGTGTGTATCAGAATCACCTGGAGGGATTATTAAAACGCGAGGTGCTGGGCTCCACCTGCAGAATTTCTTATTTAGTAGGCATTGGGTGGGACCCAAGAATTTGCATTTCCAACAGGTTCCCAGGTGATGCTCATCCTGGTCTGGCAAACACTTGAAGAACCACTGCCTTAATCATTTGGTGGCTAGCTTTCTGGAAAAACAGCTTATGGATGTATAACAATCACCCAACTTCATCTTCATTTTCACTTGTCCTAAACCTTAGTCGGTAAAGACCTTTCTTGCCTCAATCCAAGACAACGAGTTTGATGAGAATTCTCCATACCTTCATTTTCAGTTTTAAAAAATTATCAGTTTGTTTAGGATTTCTGTAAGCTCTCAGATAACTTGGTTGGTAGGTGGTAGAAAGCAGTGATTCACTGAGGAGTCAAGGCGTTGAGTAATTTGAGTAAATCTCTGTAATCTCACCATAAGGACTTGTGAAATTAGGTGGAGTTCTGTCTGCTGTCTGAGCCCGTAGGAATGAGTCCACTGTCAAATGGACATTGTTACTCTAATTATATAATGTAAATTATTTCAGAACAAGATCAGATAATAGGACTCCTATGCTTTTCTTTATTTGGGTGAAATTTCCCAAAAGCTGTAAAATGTTTACCGAGTTCAATTAATTAACAAATTCACTTATCTTACAGATGTTTTATGCACATGACTTTAAAGGGTCAGCTGGATGCTTTGCGTTAGGAAGACACAGCTTCACTTAATATATTTTAAGAATCTAGATTTTTCTCTGTCCTTACTCACCCTTCTGCTCAATAAATTCTACTCTCCATGATCAAGTTGAAATTTAAACTCATTCTTGCTTGTTTCTGTCTTGTAGAATGGGAATGAGCTGTACTGTTAATTATCTATTGGTAATTACTCTTAATTTATTTGAAGACAGCTAGTCACTTTTTCTTTTTCATGCAAAATTACCTCCAACCCTTTATCAAGGGTACCTCATAGATCCTAATTTCAGTCTCCTTAATTTGCTCCTAACTGTCCTCTAGACCCTTTTTTCCAGGCTTTTTTTTTTTTTTTTAAAGATTTTATTTATTTATCTGACAGAGACACAGTGAGAGAGGAAACACAAGCAGGAGGAGTGGGAGAGGGAGAAGCAGGCTTCCCCGCTGAGCAGGGAGCCGGATGCGGGGCTCCATCCCAGGACCCTGGGATCATGACCTGAGCCAAAGGCAGACGCTTAACGACTGAGCCACCCAGGCGCCCCTTTCTAGGCCTTTTTAAAAAGCCCAGACCAGACCCAAACTGTGAATCCCTGGCTCCTGACAGATGTGCCCCCCTCACGTGGGCCCTGAGGAGTGAAGATTCCTAATCCGATGACTGCTGGACTCACAGCCTTGCTGTGCTCAGTCTCCATGCTGTTTAGTGGTAAAGCAGGACAGCCACACGTCGTCTTGTTTGAGGAACGTGGTGATGTTGCAGAGTTCTGTTTTTAATAATTATTTTTTTTAAATATATGATTTGGATTTCTACAAATCAGCTCGGTTTACCATTAAGTAAAATTAATATTTGGCTTGATTAATGAATGCAAATTTGTCTAGTTCCTTTTCATCCCTGGGTCACTTTGATTTATTTTAAGGTGTTTTTCATAAACAAAAGTTAAGGCAGTTCTCATGGGTATGTGATAAAAATAATGATTTTTTTTTAAATTGTGAGGAACCTATTGCCCTAGGCTCTCCTAGGGAAAAAGCAAATCCTGCACCACTCCCTAGTTACTGAGGTCTGGGGCCCTCCACCCTCCTCTCTCCAGTGGGTTCTGTGTGGCTCAAGTCTATTGACTGCGGTCACTATTCTTACATCATTCTCCTGTTATGAGAGAACAGGATGAGGAAGAGGTCTCTCCTCACAAGACCATCAACATATGGTATAAAATGCTTACAATGGGTACCTTCATTCCTGCTTTCTCATCTTTTGTGATCTTATTATAAATTTTACTTCCTCATTTGTATATTTTACATTTTCAGAATATATTGATATTTTTATTTTAAACAATTACTTTTAAAAAATTTTTTGAAAGAAAAATATCTTTATCTACATATTTACCATTTCTGGCTCTCTTTATTCCTTTATGCATTTCCATCTGCTATCATTTTCCTTCTGCCTGAAGAACTTCCTGTAGGGTAGCTTATAATTCATGTTGGCTGACAGAGAGCATTGTTTGTCTGAAATATCTTTAGTTTGCCCTCAAGTTTGAAAGTTTTTTATGGTTAAAAATTTTAGATTGCTGCTTTGTTCCTTTCATACTTTAAAGATGACTTTCCATTATCTTCTGATTTGCATAGATTCTGTTGAGAAACTTGTTAAAATTCTTACCGTTATTCCTTTGTACATACAGTATCTTTTTCCCTGCTTTTAAAAAATTTTTTCTTTATCAATGGCGTTAGTCACTTAATTACCCTGAACCTCTTTGTGTGCTTATTCTGCTCTAATTCACTGAACTTCTTGAATCTGCGAGTTTATAGAGTTCATCAAATTTGGAAAATTTTGACCATTCTTTTTCTTTTTTTTTTTTTTTAAAGATTTTATTTATTTATTTGAGAGAGAGAATGAGAGAGAGAGAGCAGGAGAGGGGGGAGGGTCAGAGGGAGAAGCAGACTCCCTGCCGAGCAGGGAGCCCGATGCGGGACTCAATCCCGGGACTCCAGGATCATGACCTGAGACGAAGGCAGTTGCTTAACCAACTGAGCCACCCAGGCGCCCCTGACCATTATTTTTCTTTAAAAATTGTTTGTTCCCTCTCTCCTTTTTTCTGAGACTCCAACTGCATAGAAATTAGCCTACTTGACTGTGTGTCCCAGGTCATGGCTGCTCTTTTCATGTTTTTCCGGTTGTTTTTGTTTCATTTTGGATATTTTATTATTGTGCCTTGATAATCGTTGAACTTTCCTCTTCAGTGTCTACTTTTCTCTTAATCCTACACAATCTATTTTTCATTTCATATGTTTTTTTTTTTTTCTTAAGTCTTTGGGTCTTTTCTATATCTTCCATTCCCCCCCCCCCGCACACACACACCATGGTCATGTTTTCCTTTGCCTTCTTAAACATATGGAGAATATTTATAATAGCTGTTCTAGTAGGGTTTTTTTCGACGCTTGTTTGCTACTTCCACTCTCTGTCATTTCTGGGTTTGTTTCTATTGACTGAATTCTGTCCTGGTTTTAGGTCTTATTTTCTTACTTCTTTGCATGCTTGCTTATTTGTTACTGGATGCTAGGTGTTGTGAATTTTACATTATTGATTGCGGATTTTGTGGTATTCCTTCAAATAGAGTTGGATTTTGTCCTGGTACCTGAGTAATCTACTTGGAATTAGTTTAGAACATTGGAGACTTCCTTTTAAATTTTATTAGGGCAAGTCCAGAGCAGCTTTTAGTATAGTCTAAAGAATATTTGAGGATTCTGCTGTTATGTCTTATGGATTTCCATTCTTGACCTGTGTGAACTCTAGAAACTGTTCTGCTTACTTCTTCCTATTGGTAATTTCCCTGGATTCATGTAGTTTCTGCTCAGACATGCACAAATTAGTATTCAGGCAAAGACTCAAGGGGACCACTTAGTAGATTTTCTGAGCTTTTTCTTTGTGCATTCAGTACTCAGTCTCATACATTCTTACTGCCTTGACATTCCTGAACTATTCTCTCTGTATCTTTACCTCGTAGAGCCTGCTGGACCCTGATTGATTTCCCCTTTTGTGCACCTTAGCCTGGAAGTGCTTCCTGGCAGGAAGCTAAAACAGTTGTTCAACTGACCCTGTTTATTTCCCTTCTGTTAGAAATCACAGTCCCTTGATATCTGTTATTCAGTGCCTGCATGGTAGGCAGCTTCTGGGATGGCCCTCAGTGATCTCTACCTTCTGGTATTCATAGTTCATGTATCCCCCTTCTCTTGAGTGTGGGCTAGATCTAGTGACTAGTCAATAGGGTATGGCAAGTATAATAGGATGCCATTCCTCTGATTACAGAAAGTTACAGGGATGCCTGGGTGGCTCAGTCGTTAAGCATCTGCCTTTGGCTCGGGTCATGATCCCAGGGTCCTAGGATTGAGCCCTGCATTGGGCTCCCTGTGCTGCGGGAAGCCTGCTTCTCCCTCTCCCACTCCCCCTGCTTGTGTTCCCTCTCTCGCTGTGTCTCTCTGTCAAATAAATAAATAAAATCTAAAAAAAAAAAAAAAGTTACAGAAAACTATGTCTTTATTCTAGCTTGCAGACTCTCTCTTGCTTGCTTTGATGAAGCAAGCTGTCATGTTGGAGAGGTCTACATGGCAAAGAACTGAGGGTAGCCTCTGGCCAACAGCCAGAGAGTAATGGAGGCCCTAAGTTCAGCTGTCCACGAGGAACTGAATCCTGCCAACAACAACATAAATGAGCTTAGAAGTGGATCCTTCCTCAGTCCAGCATTCAGATAAGACCACAGCACTGGACGACTCCTCAAGTGCAGCCTCAGGAGAGACCCTGAGCTAGAGGTTCATTCTTGGTATTGGTAATTTGTGGTAATTTAGTAATAGTTAAACCATGCCTGGATTCTTGAAACACAAAACTGTGGGATAATATATGTGCTGCCGAAGCGAGCACCAAAACTGTGGGATAATAAATGTGTGGTTTTATTAAGCTGGCAAATTTGGGGTATCTACTCAGTCAGAAATAAATAATAGAGTCTGAAAATCATTATTTCACATATGCTGTTTTTGTTCTGCTATTTAAGGCGGGAGGATAAATTAGGTCTCTATTACTTCATCTTGGTCGGAGAGAAGTCCAGATTACTCAAATTAGAATCTCTAGAGGTGGGACCTAGACATCAATAGTATATAAAACCTTTTAGGTGAGTATGATCCAGTAATTCCACTACTGGGTATTTATCCAAAGAGTACAAAAACACTCATTCAAAAAGATATATGCACACCTAGGTTTATTTATTGAAGCATTATTTGTAGTAGCCAAATTATGGAAGCAGCCCAAGTGTCCATGATAGAGGGATGGATATAGAAGATATGGAAATACACAATGGAATATTACTCAGTCATAAAAAAGAATGAAATCTTGCCATGGTCAGCAATATAGATGAATCTAGAGAGTGTAATGCTAAATGAAATAGTTCAGCCAGAGAAAAACAAGTATCATATGAATTCTTTCATATGTGGAATTTAAGAAACAAAGCAACCTAACAAAGGAAAAGAAGAGACAAACCAAAAGACAGACTCCTCACTATAGAGAACAAATTAAAAAAAAAAAGATTTTATTTATTTATTTGACAGAGAGAGAGCAGGAGAGTACAGGCAGCAGGGGTGGGGGGGAGCAGCAGAGGGAGAGGGAGAAGCAGGCTCCCCACTGAGCAGGGAGCCCAATGCGGGACTCGATCCCAGGACCCTGGGATCATGACCTGAGCTGAAGGCAGTCGCTTAACCAACTGAGCCACCCAGGTGCCCCTAGAGAACAAATTGGTGGGAGAATGGGTGAAGTAGGTGAAGGGATTAAGAGAACACTTATTATGGGGCATGTGGGTGGTGCAGTCAGTTAAGTATCCAACTCTTGGTTTCGGTTCAAGTTGGGACCACAGGGTCATGAGATCAAGCCCTGAATCAGGTTCCATGCTTAGTGTGGAGTCTGCTTCAGATTCTCTCTCCCTCTCCCTCTGTCCCTCCTGCTTGTGCGCATTCTTTCTCTTAAATAAATAAATAAATAAAGAATACACTTACCATGATGAACACTAAGTAATGTATAGAATTGTTGAGTCAATCTATTGTACACCTGAAACTATACTGGAAGTAAAATTTAAAAAAAGAAAGAAAACTTTCCAGGTTATTCCAATATACTGCCAATTATGAAAGCCACTATCATAGATTATCATTCTTACCCTTTAATGTTCTTATGAATCATTAGAGGATCTTGTTAAAATCTAGCTTCTGATTTAGTAGGTCTGGAGTGGTGATTATGCATTTTCAACAAACTCCAAGATCATGTTGATGCCACTGGTTTGTGGACCATACTTTGAATAGCAAGGACTTAGATTATTGGGTGCTTCTGTTTATTCCATCTATTGAGAAACTTGGAACAAGTTCCTAGAATCTGTACCAAAGAATATTTGAGTAGCTCTACCCTCTTATTTAAAAACACCCCTCTTCATTAACTGATGTCTCATTCATTAATTCAACAAATATTTATTTTATATTTCTTGTATGACAATTGTTTTGCTAGATGAGTAAGACACAGCACTCTCCGATCACCCCCCACCCCAACCATTCCTAGCAAATCTGAAGCATCCTGCTTAGTCAAAGAAGCAGGTACATTATAAAGCAGGCTGATCTATGCAAAAATAGAAGCACAGATTAATTATGAATTCTCTTTTGGTTTAGGAAGTCTTCTAAAAGAGGTGATGTTTGAAGTTTGGAGTTATGAATGGTCTTCCCTGTGTGTAAGTTGGGGAAAAGAATCCTAGAGTGAGAGTGAATCCTAAAACACCAGTTCTTCCTCTCTCTGCTTGAGAGCCTTAATCTTGGTATCCCTTGCTCTCATGCAAATTGGATTCCTACCGGTCCACCCAGAAGTCCCATACCCTGAGCTTGATATGCAGATTATGTCCCTGTGGTAGCCCTCATTGTCTTTACCCTCTGTATTTAGGCAAACAAATTTAAGGAATATCTTTAATTTTGCCTCAAGTCCATTTTATTATAAAAAAAAGTTTCAACTGTCAGGATGCCTGGGTGGCTCAGTCGGTTAAGCGTCTGCCTTCAGCTCAGGTCATGATCCCAGGGTCCTGGGATCGAGTCCACATCGGGGGTCCTTGCTCGGCGGGGAGCCTGCTTCTCCCTCTGCCTGCCGCTCCCCCTGCTTGTTCTCTCTTTCTCTCTTTCTCTGACAAATAGGTAAATAAAATCTTAAAAAAAAGAAAGATAAGTTTCAATTGTCATAAACTATCACCTTTCATTTTTAGCTCTTCTCATTTCTCAGAAGGTGGGATGTGGAGTGGAGTGATTGACAATGATATGTTTCACATTTATTTTATCTCCTAGCTGAGTTCCTGACTTTTCCCTCTAGGGGAATTATTTGTTGTGAAACCCCTTTTAATGCTCTCCCCAAGTTTTTCAGATTAACTAATGAAAGTAACAAATGAACTTAACTATGTAGAAAACAAAGCAGAAATTTCTTTCTTTTTTTTTTTTTTTTAAGATTTTATTGATTTATTCATGAGAGACAGAGAGAGAGAGAAGCAGAGGGAGAAGCGGCTCCCAAGGAGCAGGGAGCCTGATGCGGGACTCGATCCCAGGACTCTGGGATCATGACCTGAACCGAAGGCAGACGCTTAACCATCCAAAGCAGAAATTTCTAAGCTTTACTCAGATGGAATCGTAAGTAAGAGAATGTTAGTTTATTCTTGTAGAACAACCAGTGCAGTATATTATGAACTGACAACATCCCAGTTTTTCCCCTTGAGGTGGAAGAATCAGTCCCTTGATATTTCTCCACAATTTTTCAATGAAGTTTGGAGAGGGGAGCGAGACTCCATCCTCCTCATAGTTAGAACATGAGGCCCTTTGCTATTTCACATCTGAGCCTACATCAAACTCAGGATCTTCAGAAAAATATGGTTAGGGAGACAAGAGAGCTGGTAAATAGTCCAGCAGAGTCCTTGTACCCACTCATGAATTTTAAAAGTATTGGAATTCTAGAACCAAAGAGTAAGAAGTGTAGCATCCAGGTTTAGAAGATTTATTTTCTTCTAGTCATAAGGACTCAGTGGCTTACCTTCCCAAAGTCTAAGGGAAGAATCCAAGTGGATGATTGCTATTTGATGTCTATCATCCTGATTAGGATCATGATGAAGAGAGTAAATAGGGCAGTGTATCAGTTAGTTTTTGCTGTGTAACAAACCACTCCACAACTTAGTGACTTAAAGGAATAAACATTTGTAATTTCTCAGTATCCTGTGAGTTTTATGGGCACTTCTTACCTAGGTCAGCCTAGCTGAGGCTGGATGATTTAGGAATGTCTGGATGATTTAGGAATGGCCAGGATAGAGCATCTGTCCATTAGGCCTCGTAGCCTCCAGGCTAGCCTGGGCTTGTTCACACAGAGTGGAAGATTTCCCAGAGAACAGCAAGAGATGTAAACTCCAATATGCAAGCAGTTTTCAAGCTTCTGCTTGCATCACATTTGCTAATGACCTGCTTGCCAGAGCTAGTTACATGGCCATGCCCAGATTCAAATAATGGAGTAATATACCCACCCCTTGAAGGGAAGAGCAGGAAAATCCCATTGAAAAGGGCATGCATGTAAGGAATTACAATCTAGCCCAGGCAGCCACATCTCCTGTTCTCAACGCCCTGGTTGAATCATCCCATGCTTCAGTTACCCAGGCAGCCAAGTAAGTACAAACTGGCCATGAAGAATAATTTTCAAAGTTACCTGCTATCAGTCTCTGACCATATACCTCTAGGTTTCTCCTGTACCTCTTGGTTTCTGGCAAAACAGTTAACATCTCTGGCCTCTGCATCAGGCTGGAAGGCCCATCCTCAACATAGTCATCGAATGAACTCCTACGTGTACGCTGATCCCTGGTGTACATATCACTGCTCTTGAATCCTTTCATGACCTCCCCAGCTGGATATACATCTAAACATTGTTTAGAACTCTAGGTTGCCTTGTGACATCACATCAAAATCTTTTATTTATCACTCCCACTGGGCCTTAAAAGAAAGGCATTTTGTCACACGTTCATCTTTGTATTCCCAGTGGCTAGCCCAGGGTCTGGCTCACAGTAGGCATCCAGTAACTGTTGATTGTGTATATGATACATAGCATAAATAATGCTATAGTCTGGTAGTTTATGATTTGGTTGGAAAGACAATACATTTAAACAGAAATCAAAACAGATTTCTCTCATGCCGGAGGAGAGGCCTGTGAAACATATAGAGAATGATATAAATTATTTGCTGTAAGAATCAAAAGAGGGGAAAAAACAGTTCCTGACTCTGTTTATAGCCTCTTACCCACCTTAACTTCTTCCTTTTCCAACATTTCTTGTCTTCCCCTACCCCCAGATCTAATCTGTCATCATTTTCCATGGCTCTGGACACAGCCGCTTTGGGTCCTAATCCCCATCCCTTAGGGACCTCGTACAAGTTACTTAATCTCTGAAGGTCTCAGTTTCCTCAACTGTTTTCTGAGGAGCGGAGAAGACTGAATAAGTTAAGACCCCTAAAAGCACGTGGCATGGTGGTCGATAAATGTCAATTTGTATTGATGTTCATAATATTGTTATTGTTACTACATTTCCAACCCTGCTCCTGCTTCTGTTGGATCTTGTCATTCTTTTCCTGGACTGTTAAACTCACCTTCTCCGGACTTTCCCCTAACCTATCCTGCAACTTTCTCTGATCATCTTTTCTAAAGCACACATCTGACCACTTCTTTTACACGCTTCGAAATCGTTTTCGCTTCCCTTTGCCTCAAGAATCAAGTTCAAACTTTTCAGCTTTCCTCCAAGTAGTACTAGACAATTTCCAGTTCCCTGAATATGCCCTGCTATTTTAAAACCCTTGCTTTGCACAAAGGCAGATTTGCAATGATGACATGAGGTTTATGCTCCAGCAACTCATTTGCACACGTACCTTCCAAAGCTTGGAATGATCTTCAGGATTCAGGGAGGAAGGAGCAGCCTAGCTAGGGGCCTGAACCGAGCACTGTTGCCCCCTGGGGTGGTAGTCCTGGGGCTGCAGGCAGAGCCAGTGTGCTGGGAGCCCTCCCTCTCTGTCTGCCCAGACCTCAGTGACAGCGTGTCCCTGGCAACCTCACTGAGCATCTGGACTCTGTCTTGGACCCCCAGGAGAAGATCTGAAGTAGGAGCCACTCCACCACTGCTTGGGGGACGTTATGACTCAGGCTCTTTCTTGCATATCCTACCCCCAACCCAGGCTCACTATCAGGGAACGGGGAGCCTCTCAGGCTTTCCTTAGCTTGAGCAAGAAGCTGTAGAGGAAGTTACAGATGAGGCATGACTGATAACAAAGTTATGAAATGAAAAGAAACTTCTAAAACCATTAGTAACAAAGAACAGATGTCTCTCACCCATGCCTCAGGAAAGGCCGAATTGTCTTCCCAGTCTCTCTGCAGAAAAAAGAAAATCAATCAGACTAAGGAGCCAAAATGTAGGGGGGAAGGTATCATAGAAGTGGTTCAGGTAGTTGATTCACTAAAAATAAAAACAGCAAAAGAAAAATATGTTGTTCTTCTAGAGTTTGTGATGTTTATGGTATTTATCAGCTTTTGAACATTTTAAATTTTATCTAGTGCGTATTTGTGAAGTTGCATTCTTTTTTCATCAAGGACCCCAGATGGCATTATTGGCTTCAGGCCCCACAAACTGAACCACCCCTGTAGCTCACGTGAGGTCCCTTGTTCATAGAACACTAACTTTCTCTGAAGACACAGTTTAAACGTTGTCACCTGAATCCCCTTTTCTGGGTTCTCGTTGTACCCCATGCATGTACCATTCCTGCTGTATGTAGCACATGGATCAAAAATCACTTATTACCTCTCTCTGCCTTTTCAGGGCAGGAGGCTTCTTTGACCTGTCTTTGTGTTCCCAATACCTAATGTGTCCATCACGTACAGTTGCTTCATAAATGTTTGTTGGATGCATGCATGAATGAGTAAATAAATGGATGAATAGCTGGAACACTGGACGGTGAGTGGACATAATCAGGAAGAGTTTCACAGACACCTGGAATTTGTGTGATATCTTGAAAGATGATTGCCATATAACTTGGAAGAGGAGTGTGAACATCTAGGTAGTGAGGTCAGCATAAACAGAAGGTTAGTCGGGGGGGATGGCAGAAAGAAGGGGTGACAGACAATAAGGGGAGCTTTCTGGGGTGCTGGAACCGTTCTGCGTCTTGAGTGTGGGGATGGTTACCTGAGTCTGTGCCTGCGCTAGCAGGTGTCCAAATGCACGGCAAAGGGAAGAAGTACATTTTCTTGTATGATAGTTTCTAAGATAAAATTTACATTAAAACAACTGGGGCCAGACAAAACCTGGTATTTGGGACAGACGGTAGGGAAATTAATTTGATGCTAATAAGTATTAAGTTTTATTACTTGCATGATACAATTTCTAAAATAGAATGAAGCAAATGATTTCTATTTTGGAAATGGTGGGAGATAAAACTGAACAGGCACAATGATCGGGCCTCAAGTCAGGACTGGTATCTAAGTTTGATCCAGTGTGTAGCAGAAAGACACGCAGGTTAGGAGATCGATCAGCGATCACAATGAGCTTAGATGACAGAGGTGATCAGCCATACAATGAAAGTCAGAGAGCAAAGACCGAATGAAGGCAAGAGCTGACAAGAATTTAAAACATTTTTGCAGGTAGGGAAAAGAGAGACAGTCAAAGAAAACTTCAAGCTTTCAGATCTGCCAGAGGAGCGATGAGGCTGCCACAAGAGATCCGGTGGGATTGAAAGAGAAGGTGGTTTGTGGGAAGAATGGAAGGAGGTCTTAGTAAGCTCAGTGTCTCATCTCCCGAGTTGAGAGGAAGCCAGAATGTGATGGAGACTGGGGCTCCTGGAGCACAAGAGACACTGACCGGAGGCACCGTCACAGTCCCAGCTCCAGGGAAACAGCTGTCCCTCAGGAGAGCTCGGTTCTCACTGCCCGCCTTGTCATGTGCCAGACCCTCACCTGCCCCGCACCTCCTTTAGTCTTCACGGTAACCCTATGAGGTCAACGCTCTTGTTATCCTCATGTTATAAATAAGGAAACTGATGCTTAGGGAGCTTAAGTCATTTGCTCAGAGTTACAGCTCGAGCGTTTTAAACTCTTTTTTTTTTTTTAAATTGAAGTGTAGTTGACGTACAGTATTAGTTTCAGGTGTACAAATAGTGATTCGACATTAATATATTACAAAGTGATCCCCATGCTAAGTCTAGTTACCATCTGTCACCATACAAAGTTAGCATGATATTTTTGACTATATTCCTTATGCTGTACTTTACATCTCTGTGACTTACTTTGATAACTGCGAGGTCGCACCACTTCATCCCCTTCACTTATTTCACGCATGGTCCTACCCGCCCCCCCCCCCCCCACCACCCGTTTATTCTCTGTACTTATGAGTCTATTTCTGTTTGGTTTGCTTATTTTGTTTTTTAGATTCCATGTATAAGTGAAATCATACAGTATTTGTCTTTCTCTGATTTATTTCACTTAGTATAATACTCTTTAGTTCTATCTGTGTTGTTGCAAATGACAGGATTTCATTCTTTTTTAATGGTTGAGTAGTATTCTACTGTATGTGTGCATGTGTATATGCCCATACCACATCTTCAATATGTATTCATTTATCAATGGACACTTGGGTTGTTTCTATATCTTAGCTATTATAAACAGTGCTGGGGGCATATATCTTTTCAAATGAGTGTCTTTTATTTTCTTCAGATGAACACCCAGAAGTGGAATTGCTGGATCATATGGCATTTCTATTTTTAATTTTTTGAGGAACCTCCATACTGTTTTGCATATTTGCTATGCCAATTTACATTTCCACCAGCCGTGTGCGAGGGTTCTCCTTTCTTGGCATCCTCCCCAACACTCGTTATGTCTTATCACTTTGATACTAGCCATTCTGACAGGTGTGAGGTGATACCTTGTTGCAGTTTTGAATTGCATTTTCCTGATATTTAATGATGGTGAGCATCTTTTCACATGTCTGTTGGCCATCTGTATGTCTTTGGAAAAATGTCTATTCACAGCCTTTGCCCATTTGTTAGTCAGATTGTTTTTTGGTGTTGAGTTGTTTAAGTTCTTCATGTATTTTGGATATTAACCCCATGTTGGATATATAATTTAGAAATATATTCTCCCATTCAGTAGATTGCCTTTTCATTTTCTTGATGATTTTCTTTGCTATGGAAAAGCTTTTCAGTTGATTAACCTATTTGTTTATTTTTGCTTTTGTTGCCCTTGCCTGAGGAGGGAGATCCAAAGAGAGTTCTTTAAACTCTTAAACTTGACCAGTACTTATTACCTTGCTCCAATAACCAAAAACATCTTTTAAGTTCTGTTTATTTAAAAATGTTCTTAAGAAAAAATATCTAAAGTGGTGTATAATGCTTAACAACATCACAATTTCTACTCAAGTGGCCGAGAGTCCTATTTACTTATTACTTCATCTTTGCACCAAGTTTGCTTAGTCTAATAAGATAGGTTTTATTGTCTTTTATATACATAGCAGACCACAGTTACATCTTGGTGTATGGTGGTGGCTTTTCCCAAGAACCAAGGTGCTTACAATTTAAATCTTTCTAGAACTGTGTGCATCTCTGTCAGGAAAATCCATTTCCCAGAGTTCTCTGTAGTTGGTTCTTTGGGCATTGAATGCACACTCTGTGCAAAGTAAGAATGCACCTGCTTCTCTCTGACCTAAGTAGGCTAACCAAAACTATGTCTTCTTGGCTTCATTTCCCCTGGTATGTGGCTTTCTGCCATTGTCAAAGCCAAAGATGAGTGAAGCTGTGAGTCACATGAATAATCATTAATGTTTTCTTGACATATCACAAGGGAATTTGCAGATGCTCATATATTCCCATTCTTTCAGCTGATCCTTCTTACGTAGAACAAGAGATCAGAGAAGGATGTGAATCACTTGGAAATGATGAACGGTGGCCTCTGGCAAGGAAAGGGGTATGTCAGGTGTGTGGTTTTTCCAACCCCAAAATACTTGCTTCCAGTGCACTTAGCAGGATGATAATTATAGGGTGTTAAACTCTGAGGAGTTTCATGCCTACTCAGCACTCCACTTGATGATAATAATAAAAAATAATAACAACTTAATGGAAATATAATTTGCATATTTACAAAGTGTGCTATCATCATCACTCATTTACCCAGCAGCTATCACTTTCCATTCCTCCCTCCTCCAGCCCCTGGCAACCACTAATCTACTTTTTGTCTCTATGGATTTGCCTATTCTAGACATTTCATATCAATGGAATCATACAATATGTGGTCTTTTGTAACTGGCTTCTTTCACTTAGCATAATATTTTCATGTTGTAGCATGTATCAGTACCACATTATTTTTTATGACTGAGTAACATTCTATTGCATGGCTATACCACATTTTGTATGTCCATTCATTAACTGATAGACATCGAGTTGTTTCCACTTTTTAGCTATTATGAATAATGCTTCCAGGAATACTCATGTACAGGCTTTTGTGTGGAAATTCTCTAAGGTATATACCTAGGAGTGGTGTTGTTGGGTAATATGGTAACTGTATGTTCAGCCATTTGAGAACCTGCTAAACTGTTTTCCAGAGTGGTTATACCATTTTACATTCCTACCAACAGTCTATAAGGGCTCCAGTACCTCTACATGCTCACCAGCCCTTGTTATTACTTGTCTTTTTAATTATGGCCATTCACTGGTTGTGAAGTAGCACCTCTTCATGGTTATTAATTTTATCCTGGTAAAATATATATAACATAAAATATACCAGTCTAACCATTTTTAAGTGTACAGTTAGTTCACTGGCATTAAGTACATTCACAATGTTGAGCAACCATCAGCATTGTTCATTTCCAGAACTTTTTCATGATTCCAAACTGAAACTATCCACCAAACAATAACTTATCACCTCCCTTTGTCCCTTACTGTAGTTTTAATTTTTGTTTTCTTTTTTTTTATTAACATAATGTATTATTTGTTTCAGAGGTACAGGTTTGTGATTCAACAGTCTTACACAATTCACAGCGCTCACCATAGCACATACCCTCCCCAATGTCCATCACCCAGGCACCCCATCCCTCCCACCCCCCTCCACTCCAGCAACCCTCAGGTTGTTTCCTGAGATTAAGAGCTGATGTTTTCCTAATGGTTGGACATCTTTTCATATGCTTATTGGCCATTTGTGTATCTTCTTTGGAGATATGTCTGTTCGAATCCTTTAATCATTTGTAAATTGGGTTATTCATCTTTTTATTGTTGAGTTTTAGGAGCTCTTTACATATTCTGGGTACAAGTCTACAAGATATTTGATTTGCACATATTTTCTCTGGGTTGTCTTTTGCTTTCTTGGTGAAGAAAGCACAAAAGTTTCACAAAAGTTTTAAATTTTGATGAAGTCTCATTTACCTATTTTTTCCTTTTGTTGCTTCTGCTTTTGGTGTGGTAGGTAGCTCAGAAACCATTGCCTAATACAAGGTCATGAAAATTTACTATTATATTTTTTCTAATAGTTGTATAGTTTTAATTCTTACATATAGGCCTATGATCCCTTTTCAGTTAATTTTTGTGTAGCATATGAAATAGAAATCTGACTTCATTGTTATATGTGAATATCTAGTTGTCCCAATATCATTTGTTGAAAAGATTATTCTTTCCCGCATTGAATTGTCTGACACCATTATAAAAAATTAATTGACCATAGGGGTGCCTGGTGGCTCAGTTGGTTAACTCCTGATTTTGGTTCAGGTCATGATCTCAGGGTCATGGGATTGAGCCCTGCGTTGGGCTCAGTGGGGAGTCTGCTTGGGATTCTCTCTCTCCCTGTGCCCCTCTCTCCCTCAAATAAAGAAATATTTTTTAAAAATTTAATTGGCCATAAATGGACTTTAACATAGATTCCATTGATCTACATGTCTGTCCTGTCAAGACCACACTGTCTCGATTATTGCAGCTTTGTTGTAAATGTTGAAATTGGGAAATGTGAGTCTTCCAAACTTTTCCTTTTTTTTTCAAGATTGATTTGGCTCTTCTGGGTTTCTTGCATTTTCACGTGGATTTTATGATCAGTTTGTTAATTTCTGCAAAACAAAATCAGTTGGGATTTTGATAAGGATTGCATTGAATCTAAATCATTGCAGGTAGTATTGCCATCTAATAATATTATGTCTTTAGATTCATGCCGCTGGGATATCTTTTCATTTATTTAGGTCTTCTTAGGTTCGTTCAACATTATTTTATAGTTTTCAGTGTATAAATCTTGCATTTCTTTTGTTAAATTTATTCTGAAGTATTTTATTCTTTTTGATACTATTAGAATTGTAATTGTGATCTTAATTTGGTTTTTGGATTGTTCACTGCTAGTGTATAGAAATATAGTACTCTGCCACTCTTATCTGAAGTTTCATTTTCTGCAGTTAGCTGCAGTCCAGAGGCAGGTGATCCTCCTTCTTATCTATTGTTGGAAGGTCAGTAGTAACATAACACTACATCAAAATGCCTGTGCCATTCACCTCACTTCATGTAATCATGTAGGCATTTTATTATTTCACATCATCACAAGAAGAAGAAGAGCAAATACAGTAAAATGTTTTTAGAGAAGCCACATTCATATCATTTTTATTATAATATACTGTTATAATTGTTCTATTTTGTTATTGTTGCTAATCCCTTACTGTGCCTAATTTATAAATTAAATTTTATCATAGGTTTGTATGTATAGCGTATATAGGGTTTGGTATTATCTGCAGTTTCAGGCATCCACTGGGAGTATTGGAACGTATCCCTCAGATAAGGGAGGACTACCATACAACTAATTTTTGATGAGACTTCATCAAAATGTAAAACTTTCGTGTTTTCTTCACCAAGAAAGCAAAAGACAACCCAGAGAAAATATTTGCAAATGATCTATCTTGTGGACTTGAACCCAGAATATATAAACATATCTCTATATATATCACATATATAGATATATAATATATAATTTTGAATATTGATATTGCATCCTGCAACCTTGCTGGACTTGTTTATTAGTTCTAATAATATTTTTGGCAGATTCTTGAGGATTTTTTATATTTAAGATCATGTCATTTGCCAATAGAAATAGTTCTTTTCCAATCAGGATGCCTTTTATTTCTTTTTCTTGACTAATTGCACTGGCTCAATGAGTGTTTTAAATCCAATTTAAGAAGAGTCGAAAGAATTTAGAACTTTTTTTGTCAGATAAGGAAAGGATCAGTAAGGGCAAGACCAAGAATATCTAGGAACCCACTATCTTGCAAATAAATCTATTTGTTGATGTTTCTGTTTCCTCATTTCCCAGTTAAACCATCTCTTCTCTGACTTCCCCAGCAGGTGTATTTGAGGCAGGGTACTTTTATCTTTTCTTTTAAAATCTGTGTTCTTAGATATTACCCATTGACCTGGTGACCAGCATTCATTCAGTTCTCTTTCATCCCCGATCTCCTGTCTTATCCTAAACCACCATACTATATACAAAGGACAGGAAAATGTAAACTTTAAACAGTAGAAACCAATGAACTTAGGTTGATTATTATTTACAAGCCTGGACTGGAATCCCCAACTACTGGAATAATGAATATCAGTTTTTCATTTTTGGTCTTCTCATTCTGACTTGGGATACCTCATTTTTTATTTATTCTATAGTCCCATCTGTGTCAATGTTAGGAAATAAATGTCCCAACTTGGAGGCTATGTTTATGATTGGGCCCCTACTAGCACATACATTACTTAGCCTCCTCATTACCTGGCCAATGTAGGGATTTTAAAGCATCAACATAAATCTGATTTTAATTTTCTCCCAATAAGAACTGAAAAATACATCTAATTATAAGGATGCTATAGACTACAGTGGGAGAACATTCAATTCCTGCTAATAACCCTGACAAGTCTGAAATACTGTGTGATTTTTTGGAATTTCTATATTGCGCTTTAAGCTGGTAGAGCTATTTTTCAGGGAAGCAGCTAAAAAATAATAGAAAGCATTGCCTGGTATGAGCGTAGGCCTGGGTTCTGGTTCTTCTGCAGCGAGCAAGCTGTGTAGCCTTGGCTAAGTTAAGTCACTTGAGATCTCTAGGCATGAAATGAAGGAATAGGACTAAAGAATCCCTGCAAGCTCTGATATCCTGTGATCCTTTGACTGAGGTGTGCTGTATGCAAGCCAAGTACCATGTCATTTCAAGAGGTGCATGATTTTCAGAAAGTACAGTCCATGAGCGCGGCGCGTGTGGAGGGCAGCAGAGCCTCTTGAAGGAGGGCGTGCATCGAGGTTGATTTTAAATCCCTACCTACGAGGCTTGTACAGTCTTCACCTTCAAAGATCACAGAGCAGTGAGTGACCACATGGTAGGATGTCATATTGAATGAAGCTTATGTCCTGCCTGAGAACTGGTGTTTCCAGGTAATTCTTAAGAACAGAATTCATCTAAGCAGAAGGCAATATAAACTTAAAATCTGCTGAATATTGCTAGCACACAGCTTAGGGATTTTCTCATTGCTGTTTGTTATTCCTCAGCCTAATGGCCATCCTGAAGTAGGGGCTGATGGGCCAGGTGAGGGTCCAGAGAAGGTCCCGTAGCTATGGGCTCACACCCCTGCTTGCTAGTAGGTGACTGCACATTCCTGTTTGCCCGGGACAGTCTGTTTCTACCTATTACCCCAGATAAATTGTTAATAAGGCCCCTTTCCTCTCTAAAGTCCCCTGGTTTAGATAATAAATTATATAAACCCCATAAGAGCATACGTATTCCTAGGTCCATTTGCTCAAATGGGTTTTATAGTAGTAAAATAATTTAAAATGTTATTCAATTAAGTTTCCTCATTTGCTTCATTTTCTTGCCTTAATAGCAGTATGAGCTCCCGTTTATTCTGTAACCACAGGCAACACACACTGGGCTGAGATTTTTATAGATGAATTCTTATTCCTAGAACCTTGGTAGAGTGAGAATTATTAACCTCCTTTACAGAAGAGGGAACTGAGGTTCTGAGAGGAAGAGTAGCAGATCCAGAATTGGAACCCTTTTCCTGGCATCAGAAGTCTCTTGTCATCATGCCTCTGTGTGTTCAAACCAAAGACTTTCAGGAAATGAAAATTGTCTCATTTGTAATTTTAGACTCAGAGAGATGATGATGAAATGAATGAAGCACTTCAAATCCTGGCAATGATAGCCATTGTGTATTCTTTGTGTTCCTCAGTCTCCTCTTCAGGAAAATGGGGCTATTCATAGTTCCTACCCCATAATGGTGTTGTCAGGATTAAGAGCTAATACATGTAAAGTGCTTAGAATAGAGCCCCCGGGCACCTGGGTGGCTTAGTGAGTTAAGTGTCTGCCTTCGGCTCAGGTCATGATCTCAGGGTCCTGGGATCGAGCCCTGCATCGGGCTCCTTGCTCAGCAGGGAGTCTGCTTCTCCCTCTCCCTCTGCCTCTGCCCATGACTCATGTTCTCTCTCTCTCTCTCAAATAAATAAAGTCTTTAAAAAAATTAAAGTTGGGCGCCTGGGTGGCTCAGATGGTTAAGCGTCTGCCTTCGGCTCAGGTCATGATCCCAGGGTCCTGGGATCGAGTCCCACATCGGGCTCCCTGCTCCTTGGGAGCCTGCTTCTCCCTCTGCCTCTCTCTCTCTCTCTCTCTCATGAATAAATAAATAAAATCTTAAAAAAAAAATAAAAAAAATAAAAATTAAAGTTAAAAATAACTTTTTTTCTTATTACTTCAAAGAATAACATATTCATTGCTATATGGATTCTTTCCGTGTGTATATTTTTTCATGTATAGGTATACATACACATATAAACAGAAATGAGATTAAACAGAAGTGGTGGTGCAGTCTTTTTCCACTTTATAGGGTTTTTTTTTTTTTTTTACTATTTTCTATTTCAATAATACTCTGCTTACAGTGATTTTTGGCAGCAGAACTAATTTTCCAAAAGAAACAGATAAAATGGAAGCTTTTTTTTTTTTTTTAAAGATTTTATTTATTTATTTGACAGAGAGAGACACTGCGAGAGAGGGAACACAAGCAAGGGGAGTGGGAGAGGGAGAAGCAGGCTCCCCACCGAGCAGGGAGCCCGATGTGGGGCTCGATCCCAGGACCCTGGGATCACGACCCGAGCCGAAGGCAGACGCTTAACGACTGCGCCACCCAGGCGCCCCAAATGGAAGCTTTTGAAGTTAAAGCAGGAATGTGAGATCCATGGCTCTACCCACTCAGGCTCCCGTTGGCTTTTTTCCTTCCCTGCTCTTCACCCAGTTGCCCCTGAGTCACCACCAAGGGATGCCGTGGCTGCAAGGATCATTGCGGATGTGCCAGAATATACTTAACCAGTCTTTCTTCATTTAGATTATTTCCAACTTTCTCCTGTTATAAAAAATACTGCAGTGGACATCTTTACAGCTAATCTTGGCACATATGCTTATTTGTATATTGATTTCCTTTGGACGCTTTTTAGAAGTGGGAATTCTGGGTTAAAGATTTTATTTATTTATTTGTCAGAGAGAGAGAGCACAAGCAGGGGGAGCTGCGGAGGGAGAAGCAGGCTCCCCGCTGAGTAAGGAGCCCGATGTGGGGCTCGATCCCGGGACTCCAGGATCATGACCTGAGCCGAAGGCAGCTGCTTAACCGACTGAGCCACCCAGTCCCCCGGATATATGTATTCTAAATCGATTTTTTAAGCAATTTTGCAGAAATTATCTTTTAGAAAGTCTGTACAAATTAACCTGCTCACTATGGGTATTTTCATAAAAAGTAACACCATGGCCAATGTATTGGTTAAGGGCAAAATCAGAAAATTTAGAACCCACTCAGATATCTTAAAAGGGAAAGGCAGGGAGATAAAATCTCCCACATCCAAGAGGATTTTGTTCTTAAATGCTTGCAGAGAATTTAAAGGCAAAGACCCTACCCTCAAACAGCTTGTATTTTATGGTAAAATTAATAATAATAATAATAAATAAAAACGTGGGGAAAATCTTATTCATTCCTATGAACTGGGGTTAGGACAGTTTTAACATAACAAACACTCTTAAAGTAGGAATCCAAAAGAGCCAACTGGCCTGAACAATGTTGGCCGTTCTGTGGGCATTGCTGGTAAGACCAGATATAACCTGACCATATAACATAGCTTTACCCAGCATGATGATCATACACTAGGCTTCTTGGGCCCTGGGCTCAGTAAGTGGTCTCACTTCAGCGTTAAGGGAGAGTCCTTGAAAGAGCCATCTAGGACTCCCTTCATGAAATCACTTTTGGCTACTTGAAGGTGCTATCTTGCTTCTAGTCATCTGCCACATCAGCAGCCCTCTACCCCTGCAATACTCTGGTGTCAGTAAAGTCGCTCTGGGTGGGGCCAGCAGACTAGGGTGATGTAGCAGTGAGGCATCATCTCATTCAAGTTGGGTAAAATTTTTCTTCCCTTTTGTCCTTGTAAAGAAGAGATTGACTTATATTCCTCAGGAGATTCTTATGTTTTTTTGGACCGATTGACTATCTTTAACAGTCAGCGAGGTCTCTATAGATCTCTCTGCAGAGAGAAACTATTTACTTGTTTAAAAAGTTGGTGTGGGGTACCTTGGATACATAGTAGTGCTATACTTTTATTTGATTCCTCCTGTTACAGTAGTTACTAAGAATCCTTATACTAGCACTGTACAAAAATTTCAAGTCTTTTAGTTAAATCAAGTGACAGTCATGCCATAGATAATTTCCTAGATATAAATTACCCTTCAGTTTCTTTTATGCCATACATTACAAGAGACTCCCATCTCTAGGCCCCATACTGCGCCTGGGCAGGGGTCCTAAACTAACTGCCTTTTTGAAGACCCAAGGGGCAGCTCATCAAGATGACTCAGCTCTCCTAGAGTCTCAGCCCTGGCTACACACTGGAATCTCTTGGAGACCTTCACATACAGATACCTCAATCCAGCCCCAGATCTTCTGACATAATTGGCCTGGGGTGGCAGCTGGGCATGGGACTATTTTAGAAGCTCCCTGGATAATTCCAATGTGCAGCCAGGATTGAGAATCTAGACTTAACCCAGCACTTCTCTGATTTCATATTTTTGTCTAAGAACTGGTTTGAATGTAAGTCACTTGAGGGAAGCTGGGGAAAAGATGAAGAAAGAGATTGGAAGAGAAATAATTTCTCTATTTTAAGAATGTCTGTTTCACTCTTTCAAAGAAATACTGGGGACAAATTCTCTGTCATCATCAACTTAACTCCCCTGGAGGGAGGTTGAACATCAGGGCAAAGACAATTGTGGGAGAAGATAATTTGAAATTAGTATCAGTTTAACATAAGTAACGCCTTCTTACAACATCATTGCTAAGTGGCCAGAGTGCATAGAACAATCGTTCCAAGCTAAATTCTTGGCAATTCGGAAGAAGGCCTTTTTCCTCTGAATCAAGAGCTTCATTATTTAATTTGTCTGGGATCTCATTGTGGAGCTCATTACTAAATTCATCAGGACCCAGAGGGTGTCAGAATGATTTAGCTGTCTTATAAATTTCTCTATATTCGCTAGTGATTCTCACTGTATGTTAAACGCTGCGGAATAGCAGGAAGATGTAACTTATCAAAATGACTGGGGATGACTTTGAACACTTTTTTTTTTTTAAGAGGAGAAAAGATCTGTGGAAAAAGTCTTTTAAATCCCCAAATTAATATTTAACTAAGTTAGCACTAACCCTGTTCTCATTCAAACCCTTGTTTGTTTTATTAGGAGTAATTGCTTATCTAGGTTTCAAAAGCTTGGTTGAAGCAGGTTACTCCCTTTCATGTCTCATTCATATAAACTCTTTATTAAGTATTTTATATGTGTTTTAACTCTTAAAATTTTGTGAATTAGACATGAACCTACAGAAGGAAGAGGTATGCTTCTTTTTTTTTTTTTTTTTTACAACAATATATTACTCTTCTTAAAAATAACATTCCCACCAATGTCAAATGGTCTTTTGGTACCTAATGATCTTGACAAGAACAAATACAACTGTGCAGACTTGAAATTGGGAGAGAATATGGTCATTTATCTGTGGTGCTGTGGGAGAGACATTTTCCTTTTCAATTTTCTCCCTCCATTATTACAATTACTGTTTGGGTTCATTATGACAACTTCCATCATTATGACTTTTCCAGCTCACAAGCCAGAGAAAGATTAATGGTAGAAGAAAATACAGTCTTTGGCATGAGAGCTACATCTAGCTGTTAATATAGCAGAAGTACATGAAATCCATTTATAAGATTTATGCTTGTGATGGAGAAAGTGGTAGAAGGTATAAAATGTTAAGATGTAGAACCTGAAATCTTGGCAGACAGCATGTATATTTCATTCATTCATTCACCCATTCGTTCAACAGAACTTTAGTGTCAATTAACTGCGCATATCACACACTGAGATAAAAGTAAACCCTAATAAGACCCAATCTCAAAGGGATGTGGGGTGAGGATGCATGGGGCAGGGGGCAGGGGATGGGGGAGCTACTTACATGGTTTTGCCCATTCTGAAGGTTAGAATTTTGATTCTCATTATCTGGCAGGAATCCTTGGGTCTAGGGTGTGTCTAATAATGAAAACTAGAGGCTGTTTAACACAAAGCTCTGTTGAGAATAACTGAACCTATAAATGAGAACTGTACATTTACTAATTCATCCTACAGTACACAAACAATAAAGGCTCCACAGTGAGTCTGATATAAGCCTCTAATTTCTCCTCACCAAAGAAATTGGTAATCCTTTTTTTTTTTTAAGATTTTATATATTTATTTGAGAGGGAGAGAGATAGCAAGAGAACGAGCATGAGCAGGGGGAGAGGCAGAGGGAAAGCAGGCTCTCCGCTGAGCAGGGAGCCCGATGTGGGGCTTGATGTGGGGCTCAATCCCAGGACCCTGCGATCATGACCTGAGCAGAAGGCAGATGCCTAACCGACTGAGCCACCCAGGCGCCTCTTGGTAATCCTTTTTTAACTCTGTGACAGAAGAGTTCTGGCCCAGACTGGGTTATTTTCCACTAATGTAGTTGTCTATCTATGTGGTGTCTTCATGCTGGGTTTGGGGATGCCCTCCTTGCTGCAGGTCTCTTACTACTGGCCCCAGAGTGTTGTTAGACTCTGTTTCTTCACCTTGGGAGGGACGGCTTCAGGTCTTTCTTACAAGGGCTCTCCGCATATTCTCTCTGTGGCGTTTTCTTTCTCAGACCTGTGACTTTGGGTGGGGCGTTTTTAAAAAGCTAGGAAGCCAGAGTCATATCCTACTTGCAGGTCTACCTGTAAATGCCTTTGTCATTGCTCAGCAATGGGGAATCTGGGACAATTGTTGTGTAGCACCATTTAACACCTTCCCAAGGGGAAATGGGTCAGGAGTTAGCTTAGGGAGGTTGCCCTTCAATCACTTCTCGCTCAGTCTCACGTAGGTTATGGTCAGCACTGTGCTCGGCACTGGAAATGCAGCATCAGCAGGAGTGGCCCTGTCCCCAAGGATCTCACAGTCCGAGGGAGTCAGACAATGATGAAGCTGTGTCATCAGAGCTATGAGAGGGGTATGCAGGTGGTGGTGGGCTACTTAATCCGGAAAGGCCAAAAGTGCTAAAAGTTATGTTAAATAGCACAATTTTTAGAAAGTTGATCTTCTAAAATAACCTGGAACATTTCTCCACGATTTTATAGTTCTTTTTAAAAATAAATTGGTAAGTAAATTGGTAAATCTTGCTCTATGTTGGTCAAGGTAGTATCTTGTTATCATTCAATTTCATTAACTCTTAAAAATGTGAGATGTATTTGGAGGTAGTCAGGGATGATTTCCTGCAAGAATCCTACTGGGGCAGGGCCTTAAGGAACAAATGACAGTAAACCAGAGAAAAACAAGAAGTGGAGAGGGAGCGTTCTTTGCAGAGGAAACAGCATTCACAAAGTCCGGGAGACACTGGGTGAAGGGTCAGGAATGTTGGGTCAGTGCTTCCCATGTGGCACTGGGGAGGGGAGCTTAGGGCAGGGAAGGGATGAGGCTGGAAAGGTAAGCAGGGGTGTGACAATGGAGAGCCTTAAGGGCTGAATAAGGAGTTCAGCCTTTAATTTGGAGGCAGTGGAAGAGTGGGAGATAATAAAAGCCTTTGAACAGGAATGGGACAAGATCAGATTTGTATATTAAATAGAACATTCTGGCAGTACCCTGGAGGATAACTTGAAGGGTCAGGGCTGGAGGCAGGAAGACTGAGGGGAGGCTGATGCTATAAAGCAGGGAAGGGAAGCTGGTGGCCTAAGCTTAGGCAAGCAGAGTGGAGGATAGAAAGAACTGATGGATAGACAGATCATTCCCCAAACTGGATTTGGTGACTGGTGAATAAAGGGATGAAGGAGAGGGCAACATCCTACTCAGGCTTGGGCATCAGCCTGTGGGTCCTGAATGTGACAATTGCACAGTAAGCGTTCACTGGAAAGAAAGAAATAGATACGTTCCCTCCCTTTATCATGAACACCACAATTTTAATATTTCTACATTCTTCTCTGTCTTTGACAGTTTTGTTATTTGTTTTGAACAAGTAATACATTCATTTGGTTCAGAATTCAAAAAACCTCAACAAGATGTATATCGAAAAGCCTCCCTCCCTCCCTCCCATCCTCTTGTTTCTTGTGAATCTCTCCGGGGTCTTTATGCAGATGCCAATAAGGACAAACATAAGCATTATTTCTTCCAGAGAGCCTGGCGGCACACTTTACCCAGTGATCTTTACCTTGATCTTCTGTTTTGCTTTGCTCTATTTTGTTTTGTTTCTTACCTTATAGTATATCTTCTATAACTTTCTGTATCCAAATAAATAGAGAACAAATTTCTTATTTTCTGTTTACAGCTGTATAGTATTCACAGATATACAGTAGTTTATTAAACCAGCTCCCTTCTGTGGACCCTTGGATTGTTTCCCGTCTCTTGCTATTTTGAAAAATGCTTCAGTTGGTGTGCATTCATCGTTTTGTGTTTGGGTGTACTTATCTGTTGAAATGGGCTTGACGTACCGAAGGGAAAAAGCATTTACACATTTGGTACATAACATTATATTTTACAAGTTGATCACTCCAATACACTCAGGAAATTTTCTTCAAGATACTTTGTATTTGTGTATTAAAATATAAACTGGCAAATCATGCGTTATGTTTGGAATGGTAGCATCCTGTTAATGCTCAATTTTATTGACACTTTAAATGGCACATGTGATATATTAAGTTGATACATGTGAAAGTAACTTGGGATATCCACAGTGCTTCACAGAACGTGGTCTTGGAATCACTGATATCCCATTTTTTGGTACCAGTAAATGATAGATTTAAGTCATCATTTTATATTTTTTCCCTCATATTCCTAAAAACACTAACTTTTAAAGAGATAACTAAGTCCTTGATACAAGTGGGTCATGAGCAGCTAAGAGGAGATGCATTCATTATATGTTCAGTATCTCAAGATACTGAGATAGCATCCTGCCTATGCTAGTATTTTTTAAGCCAGGAGCCGATCAAAACAAACAGAAACAAATATTAAAAAAAACCTCTCCTTGGATCTGGGATGTTTTATAGGTAGAAATGAGTTTTAGATAAACGTGTCTGATTATATACATTTTTGATAAACTTGCTGTAGAGACAAGACAGCTTTTTTTTTTTTTTTTAAGATTTTTTATTTATTTATTTGAGACAGAGAGAATGAGAGACAGAGAGCATGAGAGGGAGGAGGGTCAGAGGGAGAAGCAGACTCCCTGCTGAGCAGGGAGCCCGATGCGGGACTTGATCCCGGGACTCCAGGATCATGACCTGAGCCGAAGGCAGTCGCTTAACCAACTGAGCCACCCAGGCGCCCGAGACAAGACAGCTTTTCCATTCAAATCTCCGAGGCATGAAACCAACCTCTAGCTTAGATCCTAGAAAGCAAATCCCATTAGGCTTCCACCTCCAAAAAGCTTATCTGTTCCTTCTACCAGTTGGCGTGGGATCTGGATGCTGGTATCCTATGAAAGGGTGGCAGTCTCTCTGCCACCTGAGGCCACACAATACTTCCTTTCTGGCAACCTCCAAGTCAAGGAGCCCTGCCCTACCTTAACTCCAAGTCTGGAGTTTGAGCCTGTTGAGGCTGTGGTAGTTCTATTTGCTTTTGATATTTAGTCAGTAGGACAACTGAGAGGATATTGAATGTCCCTGGGTGTTACTTAGAAGAAGGAAAATGCTGTGGCCAAAACTGGGGCTTGTCTTTGGTTTTTCTCCATCTCTTGCTCATTGATAACATAAGCGCACAGCACCCCATCAGACCTACTTAGCACGTGGTGTCTGTTGACCTCCACTGGGTGCCAACTTGTCTTCCCCACCCCTCTTCCCCAGAAGTTCATGTATGTTGCCTCTCGGTATTGAATTGTACCTACCTCCCTTGCTCTCCCTGCCACCATTCTGCTATTGTGCTCTCTTCACAAGACAGGGACTCTGGGATGAATTATCCCAGCAATTCATAAACTTTATTATGTGTCAGAATCACTGGGGGTACTTGTTAAATCCCTGGGCCAGGGCCTAGGAATCTGCATTTTCATCAGCAGGCCCCACCTCACACCTCCAGGCCACACTCGGAGCTGCCCTCCGCTCTGCTGCAGGAGAACAGCACTGCTCTTCCGTCGTTTAGTTCCATCTCTGCCCCTGCCAGTTCTTTGGCTTTGGGTAAATCACGCCAACTTCCTGTGTTTCTCCTTCCTCCTCTAAAGCATGGCGACCAAGGAGAGAAATTGCACCGGAGATCTTAAACTCCCTTGCCCTATTGTCTTTCCTTTTCAGTTGCTCAGGAAACCCCAACTTTGAGAGGCCCTATGATGTGCCTTCTCTTCCCAGCACCCTGGCTGTTGAATGAAACTAGAGAAAATCACGGACCTAGGCCCACTGGTACTGCTCAACTGAGCTCTCCCCACAGTGCTCTGGCCACTCTCCCATTCTGCCCAAGCACGGTTCCAAACGTTCCTTTCTCTCCTCAGACTTCAGACCCGGCCACTTGCCCCACATCTTAGCATGTGAACTCACCTTCCAGCTCACAGAGAAAATAGAAGCCATGAGAAGGAAATTCCTTACTTCCTGCCACCAAATCTACAACTGCCCCTGCTTCCACCCCCGTCCTGTCCTGCTTCCTCCCATGACATTGTCTCTCCTCCTAGCTAAGCCAATGTCTTCCTGAATGCTCTGAATCTCACTCCTCAGTGCTTCCCCATCTCTCTTGTATCTTCAGCATTTTCCTCTGTGCAATTATATTCCTGCCATCCAGAGGTTAGCACTGTTAATGTATCGATGTACTTCCTTCTAGTCGTTTTATACATATGTATACATCATTCGGCTTTTTATCAGTTCGAGTTCAAACAGGGGAGCAGAGCCACTATGCTACAGGATTTATTACAGGAATTGGACCTTACATGACTGTGGGAGAAGTGAAGGTTCACGATGGGGATGTGGGAGGAAGACAGGAGTCATTAATCAGTCAACCCAGAAGCCAAGGACATTATTTTGGATTATCCAAGTGGGCCCTGTGTGCAAATAAGTGTCCTTGTAAGAGGGAAATGGAAGGAGATTTGACCATAATAGTAGCAAATGTGATGACAGTTGGAGCAAAGTGAGGAAGGGGTCATGAGCCAAGGGATGCCGGAGACCTGCAGAAGCTAGAAAAGGCAAGGAAACAGTTTCTCCCCTAGAGCCCCCAGAAGGAACCAGTCCTACAAACTTACTGGCTTTAGCTTAGTCCGATTTTGGACGTCTGGCCTCTGTACCTACAAGGGAAAAAATCTGTGTTGTTTAAAAGCCCCTAAGTTTGTGGCAATTCATTACAGGAACAAGAGGAAAGAAAGGCCACCCAGTGAGATCGCAGGGAAGTCTCTTGAAAGCTGTCGTCTCTGTGTGGCTTTGTCCTCTGTGGATCTGCAGGCAAGCCTCTAGGGCTGGGTCTGAGACCACTGTCGGGTGGTCAGCAAGACCAGGAGCAAGCAGTGCTGCTGCTGAGTGGAGAAGAGCTGGAACCCACTCGACAACTCTTGATCTGTCCTTTGCTACATCTGACCGCAGACGCCTTCAGAAAGCAGTGGCAGCTTTGTCATTTTGCCTTCTCCATCTCCCACGAGTTCTTGTTTTGGTCAGCTCCAACCCATATAGGGAACAGAAATCATAGCTCTGGGACCCACAGTTCCCAGCTTAACCAAACTCACACAACACATTCCATCCTAAAATCGCATGGCTTTATGGGTTTTCATCCGGCCTTTTCCTCCCACTTAACATTATAAAAAAAGAGCATTTTCCTATGTCGTTGAATATTCTCCCAAACTAATCTGGAAGAAATTCTGACAACCTGTAATTTATTTAACTATCTCTCTATTACTGGTGACTTAGGATGTTTTCTTTGATTCTGTGTTACTAATAGCACTCTAGTAACTCTGTGTGCATCCACATCTTTGTCAGTATCTCTGATATTTCCTGGGAATGGATTCCTAGAAAGGGGATTACTGAGTTAAAGGAAGTGAATTGCTACAAATTGTGATGGTTCCTGCCAAACTGCTTTCCAGAAATGGTGTATCAGCTTTCATTCCTATTAGCACTGGGCCCTGGCCAGCATTGAAAACTGTGTTTTAAATCCATTCAAAGAGGCACTTTTTCACTATTTCTGATGCTGGTGATCATTATTGCTTGAGAATTGGCAGTGAGATGAGTTGGCTGCAATACTCATCTCCAGCTGCCTGGAGAGACTGGTGATACCTTCCTTCCATTACCTTCACAGGCACCTGCATCTTCAGAAGCAAGACTCTTGGTGAAAGACAACCTGTTCTAATAGGCAGTGCAGCATTTTTCAGTGAACAACTTGGGGAGGGGCGCCTGGGTGGCTCAGTCTTTAAGCGTCTGCCTTCGGCTCAGGTCATGATCTCAGGGTCCTGGGATCGAGCCCTGCGTCGGGCTCCCTGCTCAGCGGGAAGCCTGCTTCTCCCTCTCCCCCTGCTTGTGTTCCCTTTCTCGCTGTGTGTCTCTGTCAAATAAATAAATAAAATCTTAAAAAAAAAAAACTTGGGGAAATATATTGCTTAAAATTATATATACCCTCAATAAACACGTGTGTACAAAGAAAACTGCTATTCCTATTTCACAAATAGAGAAACAGAAATTAAATGAGAGCAAATTATTTCTCCAGCTATAACTAGCAATCCCTAGCAGATTAATAATTAGCATTAACTTTCCTGAAGTTTTCAATCATTATTTAGGACATTTCAAAGCATCTACATTATACCAAAAACTAGATTCTGGATCAAATGTAGGAAAAGCATATTCTCTGGTTTATTGCTTAAACACTAAAACACATTACCTGGCTAATTCCCATTGCAAATATTTGAATTAATAAGGATAGTTTTATGGCACACTATTTTAAATAATCTTTTTGATTCTCAGCTTTATTGCAACAGAAATGAGAAATAAAACGTGATTGCATAATGCTGAAGTGACCAAAGGAAAAAACCTCTCACATCAGAGAATTTCGTGCAGGAAGTGATTAAGCAGTTTGTCTACATGTTTTCCCAATTTTATATTTCAGCTAAAATGTAATGGTTAGATGGATAAGCAGTAATTGGTACATTGAGAAAGGAAATTAATACTGACTTATCTTCTCTCCAAACTGCGAAGTTTATTTTTATACACAATCTCAGAATGCTAATAAAATAATCTAGTTTCCATTTTTTCAAAATTAGAGATGCCTGAATTTCTGATGACAGTTTTGCTTTATGAAAGCCTATTTTAGAGTTATCAGACTTTCTGTGATCTTTAGAGTTTTAGCATTAAGTAAGCCAACCAGCAAATACCCACTTAACACATACAAAATCCTAGGAAGCTGAGCTACAAAGAACATGGCAGAGATGATGAGTCGTTCTCAGAGTGGTCCCTAAACTAACAATATCAGCTCACTTTGGAATTGATCAGAAATACAAATTCTCAGGGCCCAACTCAGACCTTTTGGATCCAAAACCCTGGGGGAAGGACTCGGCAGCTTGTGTTTTAACAAGCCCTCTGTACATGCTGAAGTTTATTTGGAAGCTACTGATCTAGGATGATGCCTTCATTGTGCTGGTAAGGAAGCCAAAGCCCACAGAGGTTGGATATTTGTCACTGAATGCCATGAGAAGTTAATGTCATAGCAGGACCAGACTCCCTCGTCTCTCACCAATTTCAGTAGTCTTTTTTTTTTTTAGATTTGTATTTATTTATTTGAGAGAGAGAGAGTGTGCAAGTGAGCTTACGTGTGAGCTGGAGGGAGAGGGAGAGAGAATCTGAAGCAGACTCCGAGCTGAGTGCAGAGTCCAACATGGGGATCGATCTCACAACCCCGAGACTGTGACCAAACTGAGAGTTGGCTGCTTAACTGACTGAGCCACCCAGGCACCCCAAGAATTTCAATAGCCTTTTACAACATGTGGTTTCTTTGAGCTACCCAGAGTATGTGAATACTCTGCCAATGCAGCCAGGCAAGAAATGTGGAAACTTTTTCTAGAAAGGAAAATAATGCTACAAGAAACAGCCTACACAAAGCTTTGCCATGAAGAAAATTTACTACTGTGGAATAGCCAACCAATCCTTTAATGAACTAGATGAAGGGACTATTACTATGCCTCTTGATGAGATATTTTAATCATAAACATTATTAGGGAAAGCTCTCTGTTGAGAGAAAATTCCCATAGATGTCTGTGTAAAATCTGACTAGTTATCCATCTTGTAAAACATGAAAAACTGTGTAGCTCTACCCCTTGAGGGAATTTCCCTGTTCAAATGACCTTATTCATTGGAGGCAGATGAAAAAGTGGGGAAAGTTTGCCAAATTACATCTGCATAGTTTATCTCTGATTTCTAACCAAAGGGAAATTTCTATTTCTTTTTTTTTTTAATTATTTTTATTTTTATTATTTGACAGAGAGAGAATGAGAGAGAGAGAGCACATGAGAGGGGGGAGGGTCAGAGGGAGAAGCAGACTCCCCGCCAAGCAGGGAGCCTGATGCGGGGCTCAATCCCAGGACCCAGGACCGAAGGCAGACGCTTAACCGACTGAGCCACCCAGGTGCCCCGGGAAATTTCTATTTCTAAAAGGAAACTCAATATATTATTAATGGGAAGAGGTTGTGATGTAACTGATTTTTGTGGTATGTTAAGAATTTCATAGATTAAGAAAAGGAAAAAATCAAGTAATTTTAACTCATATTGTGACCTTATTAAATAATTAGCTTTTTCTTCATTTAATCCAGTTGTATATCCCAGATGGAAGAAGGGATTTATTTGATTGAAATTCCTTCGTAGTCACCAAGGACATCTTAAGCCCCACAAATATCAAGGATATGATACCTCCATTTTAACAGTTTCCCAGTTCAGTGAGGATCAAATGATCCATGTGGCATTGTCTTTGCTAAAATATAGGTTAATCTGCACAACATAAACACATATCCAAAATATGCACCACATTAGCAGTTTTCTGTATGTTGTGGACATGACCTATGCCTTAAGAAATATTTGGAATAAGTACCTATGAAATTCTCACATAAATTCAAGAGTAATAGGCCACTGTAGTGGACAGCATGGGTATAGAGTCAGTAGTCGACTGAACATATTTCTAGATGCTTTCCTCGGCCTGCTTTCACCCCAGTCCTAACTTCCAGTGTGTCCGCCTTACCCTCTGATCTCTACAAGTGACTCTTTTGGAATGCCTCTGGGTTTCATTCTCTGTTCCCTTTTTCTCCACAGTCTCTCCTTAGGTCCTAAGGCTTTAAATGCTAGCTATATGCCGATGACTCTCAAATTTATGTCTCCACCGTACGCCTCTATTCTGAGCTCCAGACCCTCATATACAACTATACACTCAACATTTTCTTGTGGATATTTAGTAAACACCAAAAATGTAATGTAATTAAAATAAGGATTGATCATCAACCCCTAGCATAATCACCCTATTTGCTTCCCCATAATCCTCCCTCTTGATAATAAATGGCACTATCACCTACACAGTTGTTCAGTTAAATAGCTCTCTTTCCCGCACACCCACACCCCACATCCAATCCGCTAGCCAACTCTATTGGCTCTGCCTCCAGTAGAGGACAATGTATATGTATCCATACTCCTCTCTCCTTCTGCTATTATAACCTGAATCTAAGACACCATCCTCTCTCTCTGGATTACTGCAACCATCTCCTAACTAGTTTTATGCCTATAGCCTAGTTACCATTTAGCAAACACATTGAGCGTTAACACATATGTCATATCATATCTTTCCCTTGCTTACAACTTCTTCATTGGCAATAAGGGCATGAACAGATGCTCAACATTGTTAGTCATTAAGGAAATGCAGGAGAAGCCTACAATGGAAGACCATTTCACATCCAGTAGAGTGTCTATCATAAATGAGACACACAAAGACAAATTGTTGTTGAGTTTGTGGAGAAATGGGAACGCTCATGCACTGCTCTCGGGAATACAAAATGGTGCAGCCCCTCTGGAAAAACAGTTTGGCAGTTTCTCAAAATGCTAAACGTGAAACTGCCACATCACCCAGCAATTCCACTTCTAGGTATCTACCCGAAGGAATGAAAACAGATGTCCATGCAAAGACTTGCAGGCAACTGTTCATAGCACCATCATTCATAGTAGCTAAAAACTAGAACAACCTACCTATTCACCAATAGGTAAATACAATAAACAAATGGTGATAACTTCCATACACTGGAACATTATTTAGCAATAAAAAGGAGCAAACTACTGACATGGAGCCTCAAAAACATTATGCCAAATGAAAGAAGCCAGACACAAGAGACTAGATATTCTATGGTTCCATTTATATGAAATGTCCAGAAAAGGCAAATTTAAATAGACTGGGAGTTGCCTGGGGCTAAAGGTGGGACTAGGGAATAACTGTAAGTGAGCAAGAAGGATCATATTGGGAAGATGAGAACGTTCTAAAATTGCTTTCTGGTGATGGTTGTGTTCTTCAGTTGAAGTTATTAGAAATCATTGAACTGCACATTTGAAATTGGTGAATTTTGTGATATGTAATATATACCTTAATAAAGGTGTTTAAGAAAAAAGCAAAAACTTCCCATTACACTTAGAATAAAACCCAAACTCCTTACTGTGGTCGACAGAGTCCTAAGTGATTGACCACTACCTATCTCTCAGATCTCATTTCCTCCTAGCCTCCATTTTGCTCACCATACCCCATGTACATTGGTCCTTTATTTTCCTCTCTAACATGGCAAGTTCACTGTGGTCTTTGGGTGTTTATTCCTTGGCTAGGGTTGCTATTCCTCCAGTTCACATGCCTGCTTCCTTCTCAACACTCGGGACTCAATTCACAGAACTTCCTCAACCCCATCAGAGGTAAAGCAGCTGCCCCCACCCACCACAGCCCAAGTTCTCCTGGGAGATGTAGCTTCTTGCTTATCTCCATGGCAATTACCAGTACCTGACGTTATCTTATGTATACTTGCTGCTGTGATATGAATGTTTGTGCCCCACCTCCAAATTCATATGTTGAAATTCTAACCCACAAAAATGATGGTGCTAGGGGGTGGGGACTTTGGGAGGTGCTTGAATCATGAGGGTGGAGACCCAATGGGTGGGATTAGTGCCTTTACTAAAGAGGCTCCAGAGAGATCCCTTGCCCCTTCCACCATGTGAGGGCACACAGAGAAGTCTATGGTCTGAAAGAGGGCCCTCCCCTGAACACACTGGCACCCTGACTTTTTTACTTCCAGTCTCCAGAACTGTGAGAAGTAAATTTTAGTTTATGAGCCACCCAGTCTACGGATTTTGTTGTAGCAGCACCAACAGACTGACACATGCTTAAGACACGTGTTTACCACCTGTCTCCCTTTGCTAGCTCCCATATTCCCGACTGAAGGACCTAATCTGCCTTTTGGACCCTGTTCAAAACATTATGTGCTGATACACAGGAGGCACTCACTGAGCCAGACAGATTGACTGATTTGCTGAATATTCTTAGATGTTTCATTAAGTGCTCTGAGCTTCAGGTTATTCTTCTATAAAATAATAAATAATAGTATCTGTCCACCCCTGCCCCCACAGGGCTGTTTGGGAGGGTTAAATCAGAATTATGTGACACACTCTGGTCACAGAGCTAGCTGTTATCATTTTTACAAGACGATTATCTCTCTCTTTTTTTTTTTAAAGATTTTATTTATTTATTTGACAGAGAGAGAGACAGCGAGAGAGGGAACACAAGCAGGGGGAGTGGGAGAGGGAGAAGCAGGCTTCCCCGCGGAGCAGGGAGCCTGATGCAGGGCTCGATCCTAGGACCCTGGGATCATGACCTGAGCTGAAGGCAGACGCTTAACAACTGAGCCACCCAGGCGCCCCACAAGACAATTCTCTTGATTCCTTTGGACTGTCCTCCTGTTTAGATATTTTGGAGGCAGGAAACTACTAGAAGTGAAAGATGGAGTTTAAACACTCTATGTACTCAAGGATACGAGTGACACAGCACAGAAGCAACCATTCTATGTGGTTATCCAAGGAAACTGATGCTCTACTGCTGTGTAGGACAAATAATCCCTTTCCTGTCCCCTCATTCCATAAGTGAAACGGGACCTCATACAGCCTCATAGGAAACCAGCTATTCTTCTGGTGACAATGAGGAATCTGTGGGGAAGTAGATCTGTTTGTTTGCCCTTTGCCCTCGCCATGTAAATGGGGACAAGATAGAGCACTTGCCATATTAGCTGAGAGTATAAAACCCAAAATTCCATATATAGGAAAGTGGACTTCAAAACTGGCTCTTTTCACATAAGTCACTAAAAAGATATCAGAGGGTAATCATTTTTTGCTGCCTTTTCAGTAAGCTACTGAATATACAATTATCCTCAACTCACTTTCTCCCTTTTTTCTCTCTCATTCTTTTTCTTTCTTTTTTCTTTCCTTTTGTAATAAATATATATAATGTAGTCTATATACATTATGTATAATGTGTATAATAATGTTATATATAGCATTATATATTATATTATAAAATTGTATATATATGTTATATATAGATTATATAAAGACTTCACTTAGAGCAATTTTATCTTCACAGCAAAATTACAGGGATGCTTGGGTGGCTCAGTCAGTTGAGTGTCTGGCTCTTGATCTCAGCTCAGGTCTTGATCTCAGGGTCATGAGTTCAAGCCCTGCATTGAGCTCCATGCTGGACATGGACCCTACTAGATAGATATCTAGATAGATAGACAGATAGATGGATAGAGCAGAGATTTCCCATATACCCCTGCCCCCACACATGCATAGCCTCCCCCATTGTCAACATGTCTACCAGAGTGGTACATCTGTTACAATTGGTGGGCCTACCCTGACACATCATAATCACCCAAGTACACAGTTTGCATTAGGTTTTGCTCTTGGTGTTGTATATTCTGTGAGTTCAGACAAATGTGTAATGACCTGTATCCATCCTTGTATCATGCATAGTATTTTCATTGCCCTAAAAATTCTCTGTGCTCTGCCTCTTCATCCCCTCTGATATTTTTACTATCTCAAAAGTTTTGCTTTTTTTAGAATGTCATATTGTTTGAGTCATGTAGTATGTAACCTTTTCAGATTGGCTTCTTTTACTTAATAACATGCATTTAAGTTTCCTCCATATCTTTTCATGGCTTGATAGCTCCCTTCTTTTTAGCACTGAATAATATTCCGTTGCCTGGATTACCAAAGTCTGCTTATACCTTTACCTGAGTACTGAAGGACATCTTGGTATTTCCAAGATTTGGCAGTTATGAATAAAACTACAGCAAACATTCACACATAAGTCTTTGTGTGGATGTAAGTTTTCAACTCTTTCGGGTAAATATCAAGGGGGTGCAATTGCTGGATCATAAGTAAGAATATGTTTAGTTTTGTAAGAAACCATCAAACAGTCTTCCAAAGTGTTCACCATTTTGCATTTTCACCAGCAGTGAATGAGAGTTCCTGTTGCTCCACAATCTCACCAGCATTTGATGTTGTTACTACTCTGGATTTTGGCCATCTAATAGGTATGTAATGGTACCTTGTTTTTATTTGTATTTCCCTGATGGCATATGATGTGGAGCATCTTTTTTTTTATTATTATATTATGTTAATCACCATACATTACATCATTAGTTTTTGATGTAGTGTTCCATGATTCATTGTTTGCGTATAACACCCAGTGCTCCCTGCAGAACATGCCCTCTTTAATACCCATCACTAGGCTAACCCATCCCCCCACCCCCCTCCCCTCTAGAACCCTCAGTTTGTTTCTCAGAGTCCATAGTCTCTCATGATTCGTCTCCCCCTCCAATTTTCCCCCTTCATTTTTCCCTTCCTGCTTTCTTCTTCTTCTTCTTCTTCTTCTTCTTCTTCTTCTTCTTCTTCTTCTTCTT
>NW_023270426.1:40962801-40962893 GCF_011800145.1 Mirounga leonina
TTCTTCTTCTTCTTCTTCTTCTTCTTCTTCTTCTTCTTCTTCTTCTTTTAACATATAACGTATTATTTGTTTCAGAGGTACAGGTCTGTGAT
>NW_023270426.1:40963293-41069539 GCF_011800145.1 Mirounga leonina
TTTCCTGAGATTAAGAATTCCTCATATCAGTGAGATCATATGATACAAGTCTTTCTCTGATTGACTTATTTCGCTCAGCATAATACCCTCCAGTTCTATCCACGTCATTGCAAATGGCAAGATTTCATTCCTTTTGATGGCTGCATAATATTCCATCGTGTGTGTGTGTGTGTGTGTGTGTGTGTGTGTGTACCACATCTTCTTTATCCATTCATCTGTCGATGGACATCTTGGCCCTTTCCATAGTTTGGCTATTGTGGACATTGCTGCTATAAACATCGGGGTGCATGTACCCCTTTGGATCCCTACATTTGTACTTTGGGGGTAAATACCCAGTAGTGCAATTGCTGGGTCGTAAGGTAGCTCTATTTTCAACTTTTTGAGGACCCTCCATACTGTTTTCCAGAGTAGCTGCAACAGCTTGTATTCCCACCAACAGTGTAGGAGGGTTCCCCTTTCTAATGTGGAGCATCTTTTAATATGCTTGTTTTCCATCTGTATATCTTCTTTGGTGAGGTGTCTGTTCAGGTCTTTGGCTCATTTTTTAATCTGGTTGGGTTTTTTTGTTGTTGAGTTTTTGGGTAAGAGTCCTTTATCAGATGTGTCTCTTATAAATATTTTCTCCCAGTCTGTGGTTGTTTTCTCATCCTCCTGACATTGTCTTTTACAGAGCAGAAGTTTTACATTTTAATGAAGTCCACCTTATCATTTGTTTCTTTCATGGATCATGCCTTTGGTGTTGTATCTAAAAAGTCATTGCCATAACCAAGTTCATCTAGGTTTTCTCCTTGTTCTAGGAGTTTTATACTTTTGCATTTTACATATAGGTCTATGATCCATTTTGAGTTAATTTTCGTGTAAGGTATAAGGTCTGTATCAAGATCCATTTTTTTACATGTGAATGTCTAGTTCTAGCACCATTTGTTGAAAAGTCTATCTTTGCTCCATTCTTTTCTTTTTTAAAATGTACATCTTTAGCAGTTTCATTGAATGTTCTCTTGAGAATTATTTCAAAAGCAATCAAATTCCTTCCTTCTCTCAGATTAAAATACAGTTTCCCAACTGCCTCAACATTTTAAAACTTTAATCCCCTTATAAATTCTTTAATGCAATAAGAGCTACTTACACTACAAATTGTCATTTTCTTATTGCCCTATTACTTGAATTTTAGTTTTTTAGGAACAAAATACTCCATTCAAAATACTTTCCCCTTAAAATTGAGATTTCCTAGTGTCTTTTAGCATTCAGTTTTTTTTGTTTGTTTGGTTTTGTTTTGTTTTAGCATTCAGTGTTTCTAATGGCAGTATGATACACAATTGATTCTCATTCTAAGTTCTTTTTTTTTTTTTAAGATTTTATTTATTTATTTGTCAGAGAGAGAGAGAGTAAGAGAGAGCACAAGCAGGGGGAGCAGCAGGCAGAGGGAGAAGCAGGCTTCCTGCCGAGCAAGGAACCCAATGCGGGACTCGATCCCAGGACCCTGGGATCACGACCTGAGCTGAAGGCAGACACTTAAGCGACTGAGTCAGCCAGGAGTCCCCTCACTCTAAGTTCTAAGTCATCTTCTCTCTCTCTCTCTGGAAACTTTCTCTTGATCCTTGGCATTCTATAATTTTATCAAGATATATCTATTTAATTCTGCTTAGTGTTCTGTGGACTCTTTCAATCTGAAAACATGTGCCTTTATTCAGCTTTGGGAACTTTTCTTACATTATTTCTTTGATGTTTTGCCTCTGCCTCTTTATTATTTTTTCCATTTTGGAGTTCTTCTTAAACCATTCCCATTCCCTTAGTTATATTTTGTCTACATGATTTAGGCTGTGGTTTCCTCTACCAACACGAACACATCATCTTTGTTTTTTCAGGATTTCTTCAAAATTTCTGGAGTACTAATAACACAGTATTTCTACTTTTCCAGGGCTGATTGTGTGTGTGTGTGTGTATGTGTTAGTTTGTTTCTTGTGATTTGAGGCTGGGAGTTAGAAATATGTGACTAATCGGCCATATTGATCTAGGTTCCCAAGTGATTATTTCTATAAGGCTGGGACTTGTCTGTTTCACATGTGGAAGTTCCCTATTTAAGATTTCACAGTGCCTTCCTCAGATAAAATTTTTGGAAGAAGTATGCTTTTTATGGATATAGGATACAAAAATTACTCCTTTATTCTGTGATTTCATGTAAGTCAACCGTTTTCTTTCTAGTCTGCCCCACTCCTTTCCAGGTTCTACTTTCTCTTAATAGTTGTGAGTGTTTTCCATATTCTACTATTTTACATGGAATATAAATATAGTCACCAAGAGGAGGCAAGTTTTCTAATTTTTGTCCTATAATTCTTGAAGATCTTGAAAAGAGGTGGTTCTTTTATGTGGTTCGGGGATGGAGGCTTTCTAAAACATGCTGCTTAGAGAATTAACCTTATGTGAGTGACACCTTTATAAGTTCTAAGCATTTTAAGGGGAAGAGAGATCATTAAATAAAGAAAGTGGTCATGCCTCTCAACTCCATAGTCCTGGGAACCGGTCAAAGGAATAATAATGTTCCAGCCGGAGTAATCAAAGCAGATATGGCTAATAGGTTTCAACTTGAATTGAAATAAATGATTGATAGGGGCTGCCTGGAGCACAGCTGTGTTGGAAAATATTTTCAGGCCACATCTGGGTTCACAGGACAAAGTGTGATTAATGATGTCTGCCATGGTTATGAGAGGAGGTAGTGGTGGTAGCCATGCCATGTATATTTAATCCTGAATAAGAGTCTTCTGATGAATAGAACTATTCATCCATGAGGTTGCCAGATTGCAGTTAGAAGATTATGGGCACGTTCTAACAGCATGGAGGTAAGATGCTAATGCTATTTGGACTGATTTTATTCAACACTTAGAATGATTTCCTGCATTGCCAGTGCCAGTAAGTTGGAAAGTAAACTGTGTCATATTTGTACATCTACTGCTTAGTTCACACTTAAGCACTGGACCATAATGCATCCCGGTGCAGACACAAACAGGTTGTTACACAGAAAATTGGGATATTAGGCTGTTAGGATGATTTTTATTAGAATGATAATCCATGGGGCGCCTGGGTGGCTCAGTTGGTTAAGCGACTGCCTTCGGCTCAGGTCATGATCCTGGAGTCCCTGGATCGAGTCCCACATCGGGCTCCCTGCTCGGCAGGGAGTCTGCTTCTCCCTCTGACCCTCCTCCCTCTCATGCTCTCTGTCTCTCATTCTCTCTCTCTCAAATAAATAAATAAAATCTTAAAAAAAAAAAAAGAAAAAAGAATGATAATCCAGTGTCCTAAAAGGCAGGGGTGGATTCTTTTTTTACTTGCTTTATTTTATACTTCATTCAATCTATATAGAAATACAAAGAAGAGAGTAGTATTTATCCATAATACTTCCAGACATAATATTGCTATTATTTTGGTGTAGAACCTTCTAGACTCTTTTCTATGTATATGTTTGAAATTAATTTCAGCCTCTAAGTTAATAATAAATATAACTGCATTATAGTATTTAATGGATCAATAATATTTTGTCTTATCTATATCCCATATTTATTTAATCAAGCTTCATAGGTTGTTTCTCATACTTTGGTATTACAAATAACACTTCGGTGAATATCCTTGTACATAAGTATTTGTGCGCTGATTATTTCCTTAGAATAATTTTCTAGAAGAGCATTTCCTGGGTCAAATTAATAAATTCTTGTTTTCATTTTAAGAGTTTTGATACTGTTCTCCAAAAAGGTGCTAACCATATACTTAATCTTGAAGAGAGTGATATAGAAAGCACAATAAAGTTGTTAAGATCACTACTGTGAGTGAAGAGCCTGAACTATTCCCCACCCACACAGTCTCTTTTCCTACTTCATGATGTTATATCTCTTGATCATACAGACTGTTACAGTTCGAACTACAGCACCCAGTTCTGAAGCAGGCATAAGCACTTGGGGCCTATGGAGAGGAGCCAGATATGATCACGGGGCTTATTTCATTCCACAGACCAAACAGCTGCACAGTTCCAGCTGTCCCAGGACTGCTGAGCTCCCAGGAAGGACTGAGCATTCTTCCCTGTACTTCCTAGAACATGCTGGGCTCATGCTGACACATTATGTAGGTCCCAGTTCCATTCTATTGATTAATCTCTGAGGCTACCTGCAGATGTGCAGAGTTTGGAAGGCTGGCAGATGGAGGGCTGGTGGATTCTGGAGGAAGACTAGGCTGTGGCTCCTTGGGTGTTGGGGGGTGGGGGCTGGAGTGCTGCCTCACACAGTGAATATTATAGGGAAGTTGGAGTTAGTGGCTTCCTTCTGGAAAGACTCAAGTGGTTAATGGGTCAGGATGGTGTTCTTTGACCTACATGCCTTTTCTCTCTTCACCTTCAGACACAACTCTTTATCCCATTCCATCATTTTATTTCTCTTGAAGTACTTTTTGACCTTCAAAAGTCCCCTTTGTCATTCGTGGCAGCTGAACAAGTGTTTGGTATTGTGTAGAAATACTGGAATAAGAAAATCATAGGTAAGGGCATAGTAAATTATAGTTCATACTATCTATAAAAAGTAGGAAATTAAACTTCATATCATCTTTATCTACATGTTTTAGGGGGAAAGTTGTCTTTGTTCCATTTTCAAATAATAGCATGAATATTTAGTTATCCCAGCTTCAAAGGTTTCATTCTCCCCATAAATTGTTGTGTTGGTGCCTTTTTAAACCTGGAAACCAGAGCAACTGGGACAACTCTCACACACTGGAAAACATAGTGAGCTAGAAGGTGCGGTGGATGACTGCTCGCTCACAGGATGTGTAGGTTGGGCTTCCAAACACACCCAATTCTGAGGAGGTGGCATGAGCAGTCATTATCAGTGATAACAGAGTTGAGTTTCAGACCTAGAAAATTCTAGTGGTGCACACATGCGTACACACACACATTTCCCAGGCGACTAGAAAAAATCCAATTACTCACATTCCACTTGTTTTTTAAAATCATATTAATAGTAGAGACTTATTCTTTCTTTCAAAAAGAGAAAGTAAAGTATTTAAGGTAGGAAAAAACTAAAAACCACTGGGGAATTAGAAATATATTGAAATTTATTTCTGGAAATCTTTTACTCTTTATTTTATATTGAGAATTGTAAAAATTTTTGTTCATTTACAAAAGTAGCGCATATGTGTGCATTGCAGAAAATTTGGAAAATATGGAAGTTTAAAATACACAATTACTTATATTCTGCTACCCAGATACCACCCAAAGATAAGCAGTTGTGTTTCTTCTTCTTTGTATCTGTATATGGAAATAAAATTTCTCCTCCTTCTTTATCTTCTTCTAAGTTAGGATCAGATTTTTTCTATAGTTTTGTATCCTATGTTTTTCATTTAAAATTTTATCATGAGAATTTCCTTGAATTTTTTGTTATTTATTTAGCAACTGTTTATCAAGTGCTTACAATATGTCAGGTATTTTTCCAGGCACTGGTTATATAACGAAGAAGAAAATAAATATGGCCCTTGCCTTCTTGGCCTTTGTAGCCGAATGGGCAGACAGGCAATTAAAAAGCAACTGTAATGGACTAAGTTAAGTGTCACAATGTGGGAATAGAAAATATGAGAGTAGCACCTAACTGGGAAGACTTTCTCGAAGAACAGAGCAGATAACTAAAGGATGAGTAGAGGTTAGCCAGCAAATATGATTCCTTTTATGGCTACATAATATTCCATAATATAAACACACCACAATTTAACTAATCTCTTATTATTGGACAACTAGACTGCATCTGATTCCTTGCCATTATGAATACTACTATGACGAGAAAGCTTGCATTTAAATCTTTGTCAATATTGCTGATATTTCGTAGTATAAGATTCCTAGGATTTAGATTACTGGGTGAAAGAAAACAAACCTTGCACAGTTACTTGATACATACTACTGAATTGCTTTCTAGAAAGACTTCTCTACACCCACACCCAGCACATGATATTACCCAGGGTACTCCTCTCTTACTGCAGTTGAATATTATCATTATTTTAAAATACCAAATTGAGGGCCCCTGGGTGGCTCAGTTGGTTAGGCACCAGCCTCTGGCTCAGGTCTTGATCCCAGGGTCCTGGAATAGAGCCCCAAGTTGGGCTCCCTGCTCAGCAGGGAGTCTGCTTCTCCCTCTGCCCCTCCCCCTGTCACTTTCTCTCTCTCAAAAATAAATAAATAAAATCTTTAAAAAAATAAAAATAAAGTACAAAATTGATAGGCAAACAGTATATTTTACTGTGTTTTAATTTATCTTTCTTTAATTACCCGAAAGACAAAATATACTTTTTTATATGTGTTAGTCTTTTGGGTTCTCATTTATTATCTCTTTATGCCTTGTAGTCAGTTTTCTATTGAAGGTTCATTTTTGTGTATGTTGGTTTTTTAGGAACTATTTTTATATTACAAATTATTGTGTGTGTGAGTGAGTGTGTGTGTGGAAGGTAATTTTAGGAATGGTTTGCTTTCCAGATGTATCATATTACTCAGATCATTTATTTCCTGTCGCCATACCTTGCTATGAGCAAGAATGGAAGGTTATTTAGTGAGCACGTATGCAGAGCAATGTTGGTAAAAGAGTAAGCAGTTGGGCTATAATCTTGCTTTAGATTCTCCTGTCCCAAGTGAATGAGCATGGGAAGCTATCTAAACAAAATGTCAAAATTCCCATGCTGGACAAATATGAACACAGGGAGGGATTTAAGATCAAAGGACCCTTTACTTACTGACCCACCCAGGTCCGTTGCCTATCTTTACACACAGAAAAAGGAAATGCCTACCTATAAGTGCCTCCCATTTCTGAATAGAGGATGGGTCATGGGTGTTAAGCCCCAGGGCTAGGTCTCGGGGTCTGTTTTGACAATCCTGGAGACAAAGGTTGGGAGGGTGCCTCACCTGGAAGTAGCAGCTGTGAGGCTCAAGAAAGAATTGGACATTTAGAATAGGTCATCAAAACATCATACATCATGAAGCTTCAGCCTGCGGCTGAGGACTAGGGACAGGGACCAAGAGAATAATACCAGGAATTCTTGATTCATCATAGGAGAGATTTTGCTTTAAAAGCATGGATCAGAAAGCCTGATTTGATTGGCCTAGCATGATTTAGAAAAGAATTTAAAAATCAGTAGGAGTGCTGTAAATTTTTAATCGGTGACTTAATCCTAACCTAAGAATACCTGACCCAGATAACTTCTTTCTGCTTCAACTGTTGGCCCTACGCTTGAAATTTTTAAAACTTCTTATTACCAAGCCATACATAGATTTGATTCGTTTTTCAATGAACATGGACTACACTATATAGAGTTTGGAAATGTGCTATTTAACTTGACATCAGTTTAAAAACATTTTCCACTTCATTAAATATTCTCCAATGTGACTTTATAGTTTTTCACTAAATAGACATATCACTTTAAATTGATCAATTTTTATTTTATTTTTTGTTTCTATTTATTTTTTTAAAGATTTATTTATTTTATTTTAGAGAGGGAGAGTGAGAGAGAGATAGTGTGCACGGGTGGGGAGAGGAGCAGAGGGAGAGAATCTTTAAGCAGACTCCCCACTGAGCGGGGTGCCCGACTTGGGAGCGTGACCCCATGACCCATGAGATTGTGATCTGAGCTGAAACCAGGAGTCAGACACTCAACTGACTGAGCCACCCAAGTGTCCCTCAAGCTTCAATTTAAATTCTAGTTAGTTAACATATAGGAAATTGACCAAATTTTAAACTATTTCCTGTTTTTTTAAATTATACTAAACTCTATAATGAATGTCTGTGTGCATAATTTTTTATGTGTTTCTGATTATTTCGTTAGGATAAATATTAGAATTGGGTCAGCCTGGCGAATTTTACCCCAAACATTTATATTTAAAAAAATTGATATTATACCGTACATATTCATTGTCACTCAGATTTTTCACTTAGCAAATTGTGAGCATTATTCCATGTCACTAAATATTCATTATAGACATTTTTCTTTAGTCGCCATATGATAGTTTACTTTGTGAATATGCTTTCGTTTATCATTTTTTAGCCATTCTCTATGATTAAATAATCCAGTTATTTCTACCTTCACTGGTGTTATAAATACTGTCACTGTGAACATATTTGTATGCACATTTTATCTAATTAAGAAAACAGAAGAGAATAATGAACTTTGTCATCCCATCACCCAGCTTCAAAAATTATCAATACATGGCCAATCCTGTTTTGCCAGTAACCTTCAAATCCCTGTTCCCCGGTGGAGTATTTTAAAGCATGCAGCCCAGGACACTTTTTTTTTTTTAAAGATTGTATTTATTTACTTGAGAGAGAGAATGAGATAGAGAGCATGAGAGGGGGGAGGGTCAGAGAGAGAGGCAGACTCCCTGCTGAGCAGGGAGCCCGATGTGGGACTCGATCCCAGGACTCCAGGATCATGACCCGAGCCGAAGGCAGTCGCTTAACCGACTGAGCCACCCAGGTGCCAAAGATTTTATTTATTTATTTGAGACAGAGAGAATGAGAGAGAGAGAGCACATGAGAGGGGGGAGGGTCAGAGGGAGAAGCAGACTCCCCGCCGAGCAGGGAGCCCGATGCGGGACTCGATCCCAGGACTCCAGGATCATGACCTGAGCCGAAGGCAGTCGCTTAACCAACTGAGCCACCCAGGCACCCAGCCCAGGACATTTTTGTTGCCGAAGGCACAATAGGAAAATAATTATTTGTAGCAGATAAGAACTTTCCACAGGTTTCTTGTTGGACATTTCTCAAATTTTTAACTCCGTAATTAATTAGAAAAAGCATCAAAAGATTGACAAGCAATCTGTAGAAAACAACATCATTGAAAAATGTGGTTCTCAAGTAAACATTGTTCTTAATTTGAGTTTAGTAAATTTGAGATTATGCCTGAGGGCACAGGAGTCATCATTTGGATTCTCTGGCCACAGACGGTCTGAAGTAGAGGAAGTGTTGCTCTTCCCAGATAAACAAGTGTCACCTCTGACTCTCCATTAATGGGAAAAAGGAAATACTGAATAGAACTGGAAGATGTTTTTACTTTATAACGTGTAGAAAATTTTCTGTGACTTCCTATTATGCTTTTAGCTATGAAACTAGAAAGAGAAAAGAGTGAAAGGGTGGTTCGTATAAGGAGAAAAATTGTTTACAGTCATCCTCCAGTCAGTGAGAGGCTCTTTAGAGGGCGGTATGCCACATACCCACCCACTTGGAGCTCCGTGAGGGAGACCAAAGCTGTAAACACATCCCTAAAATGTTTCAGCGCGTCACAGGTCAGCTATCAGTAACAGCGCTCCCCTTTCTTGTCATCCAGCAGAATTATCTCTTCGAAGAAAATTGTCCCCTCCTTCCTCATCGCCACACTCTGGCTTCCTCCAAGAACCTCCTTCCCCACCTTTGGTTATGCAACAAATATGTATTAATTACTCACAAGAGACCCAACAAAATACGAGGCACTGGCTGTTAAGTCATTTCACTCACTGTAAATATTACAACAAAATTATTTTTTCCAACCAGAGGACCAATATTTCCCTAGTTCTGTTTTTTAAATCATCCATATGCTTCCTTCTTTCTGTCCTCATTGACTTTTAAGTTTCTCTTGGAAGCCAACAAATGCAGCCTTCTTGTCTTCTCTTTTTTTTCTTTAGTAGCTTTCTGTTTTCTTATTTCTTTCTCCCACCATTCATTCACTTTCTCAACTTTGTGGTATTTTCAGGCCCCCAACTAAGATTTGATTGGATCTTACTTTCTTATTAACCTCTTTACCTTCTCTTCCTTGTAAAAATAAAAACAAAAGTGCTGTCAAGGGCACATATACACCCTTGAAATTATTGCTTTGCTTTTCTTCCAGTGGAAAGTTAGCCCAACTTAGGTGACATCATTTTATCTCTTTTTTTTAAAAATTTATTTAATTGACAGATACAGCGAGAGAGGGAACACAAGCAGGGGGAGTGGGAGAGGGAGAAGCAGGCTTCCGGCTGAGCAGGGAGCCCAATGTGGGGCTTGATCCCAGGACCCTGGGATCATGACCTGAGCCGAAGGCAGTCGCTTAACCAACTGAGCCACCCAGGCGCCCCTATTTTATCTCTTTTTTAACAATCGTAAGCTCTAACTAGAAAAGGAAATTTTTGATGAGCTTTGCTTTGTAACCCTAGCCTGTTTTGGAAGGAGCTTTACATATGAAATCATGATTCAAGATTGACTGCTAGATGGGAGAGAGTCAGGCTTCCTCCTAAGAGAGGGGGTTGGAGAGGTGGTAAGATGGAGAACTCTCTTCTGGTTTGGAGAAGAGATTGTTCCCCAGCACCCATGGTGCAATTGCAGAGGTAGTACATGGCTCTCTATATATTCTCTCTCTCTCTCTCAATTTCCACTAAGATTTCTAAAAAAGAACAGAACAGAAAAAGAACAAGGATATGCTTTAAAAAGAAGAGAGTTAGAACTTGAGGAAAAATGCTTTAGCAGTAGCCTGGAAAAACAGGCAGTTACAGGAATATTCCTTAATCTGAAATAGCCAAAGGTGTGCCAATTGGGGAAGGTCGTCCAGAAGTTTGAGGTTTGATTCTTGGGAAGGTAAAGAGTTAGTTAATTCTGTCTAAACTCAGGATAAACCCAGAATTAAATTGAGCAATGATTAACCACAAAGATTATGAGAAAGGAGGACATAACTGTATCAAGAATCTTACATTTCTTTAAATTGCATCTTAATTGTATGTCCTATTTAAACAGAGTGACTAGTAATATTAGTAAATATTTGTGCTTGTATGTTTTAATAGGCTTACTTTCATGTAGAGATGCATAATTACAGGGGAAAAGATACTAATCTTTATTTATCATTTCCTAATGCCTATGGGACATCATTTTGGGGGGCAGCAAAGTCATAACCACCGATAGGACTCTGACAGCTGACACTATTTATAGTTTAAATATTTATAATTTAAGTCCTATTAATGTAATAAAAAATCCTTTAAGGACTGACCTTGGAAACCCAAATTTACAAATGCTAGCAAATGTTAGGCCAACGAACTTGCCTTTCTCATAACAAAAAGTCATCAGCAGTATTTTAAATTATACGACTTGATCACTTACTATGCATAACCAATATAACAGGATAATACTTTTGAAATATTATCTGATGTATTTTTTGTTCCTGGAAAATCTTAGTCTTGTTTTCTTCCCATGGTATCAATGGCATTTATTGGTAGGAAATGGCAAATGCAGTGTAGAATAAAGTAATTCTCACTTTCAAGAAAGTTATTAAAGTCCAGAGCAAAGAAAGCAGCTGAAAGCCAAAATATTTTTGATTTTCAAGAGCTCTTAAAACTCTTAAGAGAGACTAGGTTTGGAAGAGATGCTGAAAATTTGGCTTTGTGTATGACATTCTATGCCCTGAATTGTATTGTGACATAATAAGAAATATATAACGGTGTTTTTTCCTTTTGGTATAAATTTAGAGAATTTGTACCATGAACTCTAAAGAAGCTCCTTATCTACTATGGCCCCTGGGTGGTAGAGGAGGAATGACTGAAGGAGATGTCCAGTGTTCTTAGGATTCTGTCCACCATAGCGGAGGATAAGTAAGCAGCTAGGTGGAGGGTAAAGAAGGAGCTACTCGCACACTTGAGAAAGAACAAAGATGTCCAGGTTGCAGGGGTTAACAATCTAGATCATGATGGGCTTCAGATGTTAGTGATGGATACAATGAAGACAGAGCTTCACAGGCAAGGTCAGAGGGATGAGCTACACTTGAGCAGAATCCACTGTGAGCAGCGGACCCAAGGGGAAGCACTTTCCCTGCTGGGACCATCCATCAGCACCCCTGGAACCTGAACCATTTCCAAGGGAAGACAAAGGGGAATGAGTAGAATCCTGGATCTAAGCATGTACATACACACATGCAAAAAGGTGTTTTAAAATAGGAAAAACTACATGTACATGAAAGACAGCAGATAAAATCTGCCATCAGCAGAAATGGGGACTGATAGTTCATTTCAGTTAGCAAAAAGGAGTTTTCGCTTTACACATCTGAGCCTTGTAACAATGTGAAATTGAAGTTTGCAACACAAATAATTCCCGTCCACAAAGAGCTTATAACTTTAGAGAGACCGATTCTCTATATGAATGTTATATTTTTCTTATTTGGCCCCAGCAGCATTTGGCTCACATGACTCCTCCCTGCTCTTTGAAATGGTTGTTTACCTTGATTTGGGGGATCCATAGGCTTTGGTTTCCTTGCTTTTTCTCTGATTCTTCTCTTCCTTTGAAGGACACTCTTCCTTTGCGTTCCTGCCTGGGCTGACTTTTCTACCCCTGTCCCTGGGGAATCTCATCCATGCTCTTGGTTTTCACTATCATTGACATGCTCTTGACCCTCAAATCTAAATCTCTAGTCCGCTTCTCTTTTCAGAACCCCAGACTTACATACTCAATTATCTCTAGAATAATTTTGTATCGATGTGCCACAGCCTATAAAAATCAGTATTTCCAAACTTACCTCTCTATGACACAGTGCCTGGCACAAAACAGGTTCTCACATATTTACTGTGGACATCATGTATTATAATTGCCTGTGTTCTTGTCCATCTCTACCACGCTATAAGTATCTTGAGAGCACAGATACTATCTTTCTCAAAACCTGTTGCTTCCCCAGCATCCAGCACAGTGTCTATCACTTAGTAGATGCCTCAATGCTTCCTGAATGAATGAGGATAGAGAATAAATCCTTGGAATTTAAAGGAGTGAGAGGTGATCCCAGGTTAGAGGTCCAAGAAAGAATTTATGGGAGCATTCTAGTTACTGTTGTTGTGTGACAATCCCAGAACATAGTGGCTTAAAACACCCATTTATTTTGCTTCTGACTTGGGGATCAGGAATTTAAGCAGGGCTTGGTGGGGCAATTCTTTCCTAGGTTGTTGACCGGGGCAGTCATCTGAAGGTTGTGGGTGTGAATATCCAACATGTCTCTCTTGACCAGTAATTACACTAGAGCTCAGGTGGGCTGTCCCGAGTGTCTAGATGTGGTCTCTCCAGCATGATAGGCTCAGGGTTTTTGGACTTCTTACTTGGTCCCTGGCTGCCCCTAGGGCAAGTATTCCAAGACAAGCAGGAGGTACGTGGCCATTTCTCATTGAGCCTTGGAAGATATGTGGCATTCCATTCCCTTTGTTGTATTCCATTAAAATTGCCATGAGGGAGACTGGATTTTAGTTGCATTGGGCAGATATATAGAATTTGAGTAGTGGTCAGATTTGAATACGTGGAAAGAAGCCTCTAGGTGCATAGAAACATATGGGGGACAAGAATGGAGAAGAGTTTGAGTCACACATGGTAAATAATCCAGTTTGGCATGAGCGTAAGGTCTGTGGAGGAAGGTGAACCTGGGAAGAGACTGGGGCCTTGCATGCTAGGCTAAGAATTTGGGCTTTTATCTTATTGACATGCAGGAGAGTGGTGTGATCATAGCAGTATTTCTGGAAGATGAATCTGGCATGGGGATATAAGATAAATTGGAAGGGCTGGACTATAAGCTAGGAAGTCATTTAGAGGGCTACTGAGGTAATCTTAGGGGTCATGAGGACCTGAGTTAGGGAAGCAGAATTTAATATGGGAAAGAAGGGATGAATGGGAGAGTTATGGGAAGGAAGAATCAACAAGACTTGATGAGCACCTGGCTCTGGAAGGGTCATGAGAGCTGGAGCTTTGTGTGCTTCCAGTAGAGGCAATGCAATGTTGCTCAGGTTTCCTGTGCCCATGGAAATCTGAAGAATTCTTGAACTCCTAGGAAGGTAGCTCCTGCTCCTACATTAGACATCTAATTGAATAAGTACAATTAATTGTCATCCAAGCAATTTCATATGCAAGATTATATTTTGAAATTACAAGCTACAATAGTTAGAAGAAAACATCAAGCAAAGGCTGTTTTCAAAATTTTTTTGTCTCTTCTCCCTGCTATGTGCTTAATAAATATCATATGTAGAACCCTTGTGTTAGATACCACCATAATTGTGAATTCTTCATGTTTTTCTATATGAAGACCACTCAAACAAGTAAACAAGCCAACAAAACACACAACACAACAATAACAGCAAGAACAACAACCAACAATCGAACCTCATAGTATCTGGCCTTTTACCCTGTTTGAGAAGATCTCTTGACTTCCTTGTTGATAATCTGTATTTCCATTAGTATGAACAAGCTGAGCTATGGAAGTCACTCAATGTTTTTATTTATGGCCTATTCCCCAGCTTTCAAATTAAGCTTATATTTGGTATTAGTAGATATTCATTACCTTTCTAAGATGCCATTTAAAAAACTGATTGCTTGGGGACTAGATGGCAAACAAGAGAACATTTCACACTCAGATGCTTGACCCTATTCATAAAATGTTACATTTAGACCTTCTATATTTTGTATCCTGCTACTTCCACTAGGGGACCAGGCTAACTCTCTTCTTTGCATCTTTCTGTTTTAAAACAATTGTTATCTTGTTTCTAGAGCAAAGTTTTTGTATTCTGTAAAATAAAATGCATGTTGACAGCAAGACATTAATAATGAACCATCTAAAGCAACAGTCTAGCTAGCTAACACAATTTAAGAGACTTATTTCTATTGGATTTTTTTAATTAAAAAAAAAATACCCACAATAAATGGAAAGGGGGAAGAAGCAACCCCCTAGAAATGTAAAACTAAGAAATGAACAAGTTGTTCCCCACAAAGAACATCTTGTATATGGATGCCTGTGAGGCTCAGAAATCACTCAGTCCTGGAAGCTGTAAGCCAAGTCTTCTCTGAGGGGCTTTTCTTCCCCCCAAAGAAGTCATAACAGGTATATATACAGATCTATAATTCTTTTCTGTTGGGGAAATGAAAGTACTTCCCAAACAATCTCATAACATTGTTATGGAGGAAATGATGGCAGGTTTTCTATTACCCCCATCACACAGGTGATGGAGGCTCTGATAAATGGAGTCAGGGACAAAGTCACAAGCAGATGCTAGGCCTTCTGATGTACAGCTAAGACTTCAGTAGTTAAGTGAAAAATATGTTCCTATTTTGCTCAGCCCTTTCTCATCTTGGAGAGAGAACCTATCTCATTGGTTTTAACCCCCTGCTCCTTTCTACACAAACGTGTATCCCCCCAAGGGATAGGGCTCCTGACTCAAATTTTAAACTTGATTCTTATATTGCAAAATGATATCACAATCAATAAATGTAAAGATAAAAAATCAACAAATAGTTGGAATGTTCCCTCTGCTCCTGTAACAACAGCTTTATGATCATAAACTGATCTACTACAACTTTGGGTAGTACTGCTTGGGGATCATATACCCCTTTGGAACTCTGATAAAAGCTCTAGGTGACCTCCCCAAGAGCGAAGCACATTTACAATTAAAAGAGCTCCTGAAGCCAGTACTACCTTTGAAAGGCCCATGAATGCGCTGGTTAGGAACCCAATATTAGTAGAAAGAGCATAACTTGAGAAAGACCTTGGATTAAATCCTAGCCCCACCTTACGTGTGACTTTGAGAAATATTATTTCATTTCTCAGCACTAATTTCTTTATCTGTAAAAATGGGAATTGGACCCTTAAGTTGGACTTATTGCGGAGATTTTAAAAATAATGCATCTGGAGCATTTGGTACAGTGGCATATTGAATGTGCTCAGTGCATGATAATTCTTTTCCTTCATGAGATAATTAGCAGGGAAATGACTGATGTGTGGAGCAGGCATCCTGAAATGGATACTCACGCCCACTTTACCCGACAGCTGCAAACATGATGCCGGGGGCAGATCAGTACAATTAATCAAGAGCTGGAGACTGTTCAAGTCTAAATGTTCTAGTTTACCCTGTTAGCCAAATCTTTTGACACTCTTCCTACATCATGATGGTTCCTCATGGTGTGAATCCCATCTTCCCAAGATAGAAAGCACAGCTCCCACATTTCTCAGTTTTTCTTGCCTCCAGGGTACAGTCATGTGACTTAGGCTCTGCTAATCAAATGCACAGACCGAGACGTAGATATGGAAGTGATTTATGTGAGGAAGCAGTTTGGGGCCAGGGCATCCATTTCACAGGCACAGATGGTGGGAAGACCGGGTGGTTTGGAAATCATCAGGAGCAGCAACTCCCTTTCCAGCCAGTTGTGCAATGAGGTCCTGGGGATTGTTCCTGCAAGCTCACCCCAGAGCCTGCTTCTTCAGTTCTCCCAAAGACTCTTTGGGCACTCTAAGACTTTTTAATAAGTCACTTCCTACGTTAACGAGATAGAGTGGATTCTCTGGCTGGCTTCTAAAAACTCTTTCACATGCTGACCACGATTTCATGCCATCTTCCTGCCACAACAGTTCCTTTGCACAAATTTTGCAACATGGCTAAGTGTTATAAAGGGCCCTAATATTCTTAGACAGGAATGGGTTTCCATTAGAATAGAGCTTTTATAAACAAGGGCGCTTGTTTATAGATTCTTCCTACCCTGACTAGTATCACAAGTGGTACCCTTGGGTTCTTGTAGCTTACAGTAGCCTTTCCTGTTTGCCAACAGGCTGGACCTGTAAGAAATTGCAAGGGCTTGTCAAATGTCCCTTCCGCCCTATTCACACCACATGCAGGTAGTTCTAATTAGTTTGGCTCTTTTAGGAAGGCAGGTAGTTGGGAAGAAACTTCAGCGAGCATGAGAGTAATAGTGGTTTGAGCTGAAGATTTTAATGCAATTATTATTTTATTAAAATGAGGCACTAGTCAGGAATGAAGTCACCTTATTACATACACAGATTTCCTCCCCCATCCTAAAATGTTGTGGGTTCTTTTAATCAAACTGTACAAGTCTTAGACTGAGCAAACTCTAAACATAGAATTTTAGTAAAAGTGGTTTAAACTCATGTGATAGCAGTAGTCCCATGCACTCACTCAGTAAATATTTATCATGAACTCTTCTATGTCAGACAGGGTGCTAGATAAATAACATTCTTTAGCCCTCAAGACCCTCATAACCTATTAGGAAGACAGACAGACAGACAGACAGACAGACAGACAGATAGACAAACGTAGTGTGGTGTTAGGATCTATTTCTGCCATAGCTGGTAAAATTTTTTTTCTGCCAGGTCACTATTTTTCTCAAGCATTTTATCCTCCAGTAAGAGAGATCCCTACTTATATCTGAAATATGAATGGTTTCCTAAGATCTGATGGAAGCAGCACCCTTATTGAGGTCAGGAATACATCTTTAAGTTTAATATCACTCCTAGCTTTCAGATGGCATTCAGATGCCTTCTTCCCACCTAGACTGGGTGACCAGTGGATTCAGGTCAGCACACCTGTAATTTTTACAGTTTCTTGGTGGCAAGCAATGGCTTATTTTAGTTAATTCATTCAGAAGGAAGTTTTATTGGTAGTTCAGACCTTTCCTTTTCAAAGGAAAAGCCAGAGAAAAAAACTTGGAAAAGTGCTGGAACCACAGCAGCCCTGGATCTAGTTAATGGGACACAACTGAGAGCTTTGTCTAGACACCACTGTACTTACATTATTCTCAAGATTCAAAGTCCAAGGATATCCTACTCCAGCATGAAGACCATCAAAGCTGCTCAGAAGGAAATAAATAATTTCTTAAAAATAAATTGGGATGCTCTTCCCAATAGGAGGCAGAATGGATATAGGGCAGTCAGATACCGAATATGTCTATCATTATTTTTATGCTCCAAGTGTATGGTCTTCATGGCACCAACCATGGACATTTTCCTGGGCATATATTGATGTCATTACTTACAGTGTCACCCCTTACCTCAACTACCTCAAACTAGTCCACTTGATGAGGTTAAGATAGGAAAAAAATATTTTCTTTGACTAAGGAGAAAGGAAGGAGGAAGGAGTTTGGCTATTGAGGGCTGGCATAGTAGTTCTCAATTTTGACTGCCATTAGATTCACCTAGGGACTCTTGCTTTTTAACATTTTATTTTCAATTAATTTTAGATTTAAAGAAAGGTTGTAAAAATAGTACAAAGGCTTCCTTAATATCCCTTACCCTGCTTACCCTAAAGATAAGCTTATATATAACCATAGTAGAATTACCAAGAACAGGCATTAACATTGGTACAATATTATTAACTAAACTACAGGCATGATTCACATTTCACCATTTTTTCCATGAATGTTCTTTTTTTTAATTCTAGGTTTTCTTCCAGGATCCCACATTGTACTCAGTTATTACTTCTTCATTTTTGCAACAGTTGCTCATACTTTCTTTATCTTTCATTACCTTATGTCTGTTGAAGAGTACTGATCAGTCATTCTGTACAATGTACTTCAATTTGGGTTTGTCATATTTTCTTATGATTTGAGTGAGGTTATGCATTTTTGTCAAGAATACCACAAAAATGATGTGTATCATAGTGAGGAGTACAAGATATTGATATGTTGTATTACGGTGGTATTTATATGGGTAAGTTGATGTCTGAGGGGTTTCTCCACTGCATGGTTACTATCTTTAACTTTGTATTGTAAGTATTGGCGGGGGAGAATACTTCGAAGCTATGCAAATCATTTTTCTCCTCAAACTTCAGCTTGTTAATTTGAGCACAAATCCTTTTTTTTGATTGATTGATTGATTTTAGAGAGAGAGCATGAGTGGGAGGGAGGGGCAGGAGGGAGAGAATCTCAAGCAGACTCCCCACTGAGCACAGAGCCCCATGTGGGGCTTGATCCCAGGACCCATGAGATCATGAGCTGAGCTGAAACACTTAACCAACTGAGCCATCCAGGCGCCCCTTGAGCACACATCTTTAAGTCTTACCTGCAACAGTTATTCCTTTGGTGTCTGCCTTTTGGTGATTCTCTATTTCCGTCTTCCTTTCCACATTTGTTAATTGGAGCTCTATTGTGAGGAAGCACTATCTCTGTTCCTCCATTTAAGTTTTTATTTCATTATTTATATGAATGTGGCTATTTATTTTATTCTATGGTTTAAAGTCCAAAACTATCATGATTTATTTTGTTGCTCAGATTGGCCTAGCTTTGGCCGTTGGGAGCTCCATCATGGTGGCACCTATGTTCTTCTGACAAGGTCTTATCTTTTTTTAAGCATTTCCTTAATTGGTGGTACCATGAGTTGTTCCAGGCTCATCTTGTATTTCCCTGCCTTGGCCCTAAAATGAGCATTTCCTACCTAGGGAACTTGCTAAGTCATAGTGTCTAAGCTCCAACCCAAACCACTTATCAGAAAATCTTGGGGATGGGATACCAGTATATTTAAAGTTCCATGAGTAATTCCAATATGCAGCCAAGTTTGAGAACCAAACTAGAAGAGTACTTTGCTAACCTTAATGTAGCTATGAAGTCCTCACAAATCTGTTAAGATTCTGATAGTAGGCTTGGGGTTGGGGACTGAGATTCTGCATTTGTAATAAGCTCCTAGGTTGGCTTATTGGCAAGCCACACTTTGAGGGGAAAAGACCTCGAAGACCCTATTTCCTCAAGTACAAAAAGCCTTAAAAATTACTCCTAGGGTTGCAAACTGGCTCATGGCTGTGGAAGGAGTTGCTACTTCCTAGGTTACTATTCAGAATCATTTTATTTTCTAATTAGTTGGGGTTTAGTGATGGAAGGAACTACTTGCCAAGCAGTGTAGACAGAGTCAAGGAAATTGCTCTATGAATTGAAAATGGGAAACAGAACCATTTGACTCTGAAAGCACACCACTATAATGAATAAAAATGAGTAAATGCGTTTGCTTGTTTTCTGTTTCCTAAACCGGCAAAGAGTACTGAATAAATTTTTTTTGAAAAATGAAGAGTGATAATAAAAGAACATTTCATGCTGAAAGCATAACAAAAAAATCCTAGATGTGAATATCCATCTTGTCCATCTGGGAAAGACAAATGCAAAAGATTGGAGTCTTCTGTGGGAAATAGGTCACCATTTTGAATTTTGTTTAAACAGAATCCTTGAGGGAACATTATCCTCAATTCTTTTTGTGTATTAGCTCAGTTCTTCCACCTGTTTTCAGCACATGCATATTCCTGCCCAGCTGCTAAGCTGTCTTGGTCTCTCAAAGGTAGTTGTACTCCAAGAGAATAGGAGCAAAGTGATCCAAAGAGACATCCTTGAGGTCAGTCAGGCTCATTCTAGTCATCTTCTACAGAGCCATGCACATTTGTCCTGTAAAATGGCTCTTTGATTTCCAAATTAAGAACACCTTCAGTAATCCTTAAGCTTTAGTATACTTGACACTCCCTTGGAATGGTGCTTAAAATACTGATTCCCAGATCTTCGGTTGGGCCAGGGAATCGGTCTTGTTTGTTCTTGTGTTTGCATCCTGATCTAATGGGGGTGTTCCACAGACAAATCACTGAGGAACCTTGATCTAAGAGATCAGATCAGCAGCATCCTCCCCTTTGGTCTGTTGCAGACTTACTTTAATTTGCTAACATAGCTCAGTTTCCCATCCTTCTCAACCTCTAGGTCAGAGACTCCAACAGCTGCAAGTCACATTACTACTCTTCCTCCCTTGTCCTTTTCAACCATCATTTAAAAATTCTACTTATCTTCTGGAACCTTGTCCTGTAACCCTTCCTTTCCTAGAGCCTTAGATACAAACAAAAGCCTGAGAAACCGTGGGAGCTTTTCCTCCAGCTGGGTGGTCAGAAATAGCCATGGGTTGTATTATGCTACTCCTTCTGGTTTAAATCAGAAACCGCAGTCTAGGCCACTTCAATGACCACCTCTTCATTGATGTTTACTTTGTCCTGAAATTGCATTTCATTGGTCAAGGGGGAGCAGGCAAATCTATCATTAATAATGATAATAAAAAAACCTGCCATAAGTATAATATAATCTTCATAATCTAAAGATAATATGACAGTGTATTAAATAGGAACATATTTACTTGTAATTTTGCATAAAATGTGTGTTTGGAGTTGATGATGCCCTAATTTCATGTAGGTAAGATGGAAGGACAATTGATTTCAATGTTATTAAATCATAAACCTAATCTTTAAGAGGAAGGTCAAAACCATGGGAATGGACTAAGGATGTGATGACTTTTCCTCCAACATCCTCCATCTCAGAGAGACAAGAGCTTGACATTCACACTTGGCCTCACCCACAGAACAGAGAGTGGCAGAGACAACAGAGACTCCCAGAGGCAATATCTCCAGTTACTTAGGAGAACGACATAGAAAACTAAGGCAAGTGTTTAATCACTGAACATTTTAAACACTTACTCAAGTGCCCAGGGGTTCTTGTCTTTGAACCAAGCACTTGGGAGCATGTCTCGTACAATGTATGGACACCTCTTACCTTGTCCTTCCTTGTCTGTAGGCTGGTCTGGTTCTGTCATACGAAGCTACACCAGTGGCTTCCCAAGAGCTCTAAGTCATTTTTATTTTTCTGGCTCTTGCCTTCAGTGACAATACAGGAAAAAAGCCATACTTTTATTTATTTTATTTTTTTTTTTAAAAGATTTTATTTATTTGAGAGAGAGAGAATGAGAGAGAGCAAGCACATGAGAGGGGGGAGGGTCAGAGGGAGAAGCACACTCCCTGCCGAGCAGGGAGCCCGATGCGGGACTCGATCCAGGGACTCCAGGATCATGACCTGAGCTGAAGGCAGTCGCTTAACCAACTGAGCCACCCAGGCGCCCAAGCCATACTAACATTAGGGACATTTATGAGAAGTCCTTTTGGTGGGATACTTTCCTTGACATTGAGGAAGATGATTATAATTTATCAGATAAGAAAGGTGAACCACAGCATTTTCATAAATCAAAACTGATTTTGTTCCAGTGGTTTGGCCATACCTCAGCATTTGTCCATAGGTCTAACTGTGATATTTTTTAGGGAACTAGCCTGACCTTCTGATCACCTTCTATTTATAGAGTCATCCTTTGAGTTTGCCTAGTTCTGGTGTAGAAACTCTCAGCCTGAACCATAGTCATATTTCCCTCATGGGTCAGCTCTGGGGATGATTAGGTACATTGCTTTTGACTGCATGTGTCAGAGTGGAGTGTGAAATATATGTAGCTGATCACAAACTAGCATTTTTATTTTCAATAAAATATCAGACTGCATTGCTTATAGGATCTTAGGATAGGTATTATTTCATGGAATTTTATTTGTAGTTGTATTTATATATGTCATGAGTTATAAAATATATTTCTTGTGCAGGGTTAAGGTTTAAAAAGTTAAATACTGATCTAGGACTTGATTTTGATCAGTAGAGGCTAAGAGCATGAACGCTGAGGCTAAACTGTTCAAGTTTGCATCCTGACTCCATCACTTGACAGCTGTGTGACTTTGGGCAAATTACACAACTTTTCTGTGCCATAGTTTTCACACATTTCATGTATGTAATCTGAGAGTAATAATAGTGGCTACCTCATAAGGTTGACATGAGGATTACAAAATTAACATTTGTAAAGTGTTTAAGAACATTGTAAGTGTCTGATAAATGTTTGTGAGAAAAACAATCTGTTCTCCAAGTATCCTTTCATATTCTTTTACATACGGAATCAAGAAAACAGTGTTCCTGCTCTGTGGATATTTGTAATGTAGCATGTAAATATGTGCTTGAAAAAGTGGTGTGTTCTGAATAGCATTATACTGGAATGTTTACCAGTGCCTTGGACACAGACCGGTGGGTTCAAACCACAGTTCTGTATCTCGCTTGCTGTCTGACATTTGGCAAGTTACTTGACTTTGCAGATCCTCAGTTTCTTTATCTATAATAGTGGGGCTAATAGAGTCTGTCTTATAAGATTGTTGCCAGGGTTAAATGAGACCACCTATAGACAATGCTTAGGGCTCAAGGAAGAATCGCTATCATCGTTTCTCCTGTTAGTAATTCAGATCATGTCATTGCCTCTTCTTTCCCCATGCACTGAAAAGCAACTCCTCCTTTTCTTTCATGTGAATGGTTTGCTTAAGTCCTGATTTCACTTTGGCTCTGGCGAATCAACCACATAGGGGTTTGGATAAAGACCCGTACTCCTGACTAGAAAAGCAATTGTGAGGCCCAGGGCTGGATTCTGACTGCCCCACTGTGCTCTCTCTTCAGGCTTGCTGTCACAACTTAGCCAAGTCACTAGAATTGTCCTTTTGCCTCAGCAGGATTCACATCCCCGCAGAAAATCCTGAAGTGTCACAATGCAAGCCTGATAACCAGAGCCCGCTTTGCAGTATGGCTGCCCATGGCAATAGGTTCATGCCATATTTCCTTCCCCTTCATCCTGGGGGGAGAAAACTGATCAGGACAAAGCTTGCTGTCCAATATAATGAAGTACTTTGTGAGATGTATCACTTGTAAATACCATGATAGCATAAAAGGGCTCATTAGCTGAAGGGGCTTTCAACTCAGGTCCTTCAGTTCTTAAGGACCTTTGGCAAAACTGTTCTGATAAAGAGAAATCTAAGATTCTTGAGGACCTGTTAACTGTTTTTCTGTAACTCTCCCCCCTTCTCCCATGACACATTGTTCTTGTAGCACTACCACAGCTTTAAAAAATTAATAGTGGAGCTATATTATGCAGCATCAATCTCTTGTATGACCATAAGCTCCTCAAGGGCAGGGGACTGGCCTTGTTCATCTTTGTATCCCCTGCAAGCACCTGGCACACATCTCAGTCAGTGTCTGTGGGATTTAATCAGGTTGAATTTATATCTCAGGTCACTGCCAGATCTCAGAATAGGGCTGGAGCTGAAGGCAAGTAAGGAGTCATTTATTTCCCACTCCTAAACTGAGTGCTGGCTTCCAAGAAATATAAGTCACCCAATCACCCCGAAGGATGCATTTTCCAGCCCAAGGGATGGCCGGAAGGTGATTCTTGTGCCTTTGGTGAAAGTTTTTTCTCCTAGTTCTTAGGGGTAAGGAAAATGAAGCACCTGGTCTTGCTTCCTGCTGGTTTACAATCTGGAGCTAGGAGAAAGTAAACTGGAAATGCAAACTCTTTTCATGCTCTGCTTAGCTGATGTGGAGAGACAGGCAATTGTTAGGGCCACAGAGCCCTTTCTAATTCAACTTTGTTTAGGGCTGGGCACAGTACTGGGCACATTGTTGTTCCCAATTAAATATAGGGGCATTATTTGTTATTTTCTTCCCTTCCAGAGGTACAAGTAGTTGACTTAAACCCTTAGTTTATACACAGAAATAAAGAAAATAGTCTTTGGAAAACTATCCATGTTTCCAAGCCAGGTATGCTGCTGAGGCACACACATATGTGTGTGTGTGTGTGTGTGTATGTATACAATAACTATCTATCTATCAGTTGATATGTTCAGCTTATAGCCTGCCAAGACAGGGATTGTCTCCATTTCCAGTTGAGGAAACTGAGGCCCAAGGAGTTTAAATGGAGGATCCCGGATTGGTTATCAGGTCCGTTTAGATCTACTCAGTCAGTATAGCACGAAGTTTCCCCCTTTCTCCTCCAGCAAGCGTGTGGGTGTTCCCTTTACTCCTAAAGTCCTACTGCTTTTCTTCTGGTCCGTTTTCTCGATTTTACTTTTTTGAAACAAAGTCCAGTTCTTCTTCAAGGTCTCACCTCCCCCTCAGCCATCTCTCCACTGCGTTCCAAGGACGGCCAGCCGCTCCCCCGCCAAGTTCGGAATTCCAGCCTTTGGCTCCGACTCCGGGTTCCACTCCCACCCTCCAGGGTGCCCCCTCCTCCCCCGAGTCCCTGGGGCCCCAAGCGCTCCGGCCGGATCCCGTAGTCCGAGCCTCGGCCCCGCCTTCCCTACCTGACGCCCGTGCGGCCGGGGGCGCCGCAGCCTCCGCCCACCGGCGCGGCTGCCCTGCCATTGGCTCCCCGGGCTGCCCGTCTCCTCCGCCGGCCCCGCTCCTGCCCGGAGGCAGGTTTTGCTGGCGAAGCCGCAGTCCGGGCGGCGCGGGCGCAGCGCACAAGGGTCGTGGGACGTAGAGCGCGGACTCGAGCTGGCTGGTCCCCGCGCGCGGGGGCCCCCGTCGGCCGCCAAGTCTGGGTGGCTGGTAACTTGGCGGCGGTCTCCGGCGGCCGTGCTGCGGCCATGTAGTCGCCGGCGGGGCTCCCCGCAGCCCGGGGGCGTCAGCGAGAGCGACCCGGAGCCGCGCAGCCCGCAGCTTTCCCTGGAGACGCTGAGTGCGCGCCGCGTCCCCGCCGCCCCTCGGGCCGCACTTTGGGCGCGAGAGGGAAATGGGGGAGAAAGTTTCGGAGGCGGCGGAGCCGGTGCCTCGCGGCTGCGGCGGCCACGGCCCCGAAGCTCCCGCCCCTGCGGTGGCCGCCGCGTCCTCGCCCGGCGCTTCCTCGGCCGCCTCCTCCTCGGGCTCGGAAACTCTGTCGGAGGAAGGGGAGCCCGGCGGCTTCTCCCGCGAGCAGCAGCCGCGGCCGCCGCGGCCGCCGGGCGGCGCCGGAGGTGCCCGGCCGCCCGCCGCGTGGGCTCCCGCGCGCGTGGTGCTGGAGCTCGGAGTCTGTGCGCCGCCGCCGCAGCTCCCCGGAGGAACCGCGCCACCCGCGCCCCGGGGCAGCAGCGCGTCCCAGGAGGAGCAGGATGAGGAGGTGGGCCCCGCCCTCCCCCGCTCCCCGTCCGGGTCCCGGCTGTCGGGAGACCTCAGCTCTCCGCCCAGCGCGCGGCTGGTGGCAGGGCGCACCGGGGCAGGAGGAGTGGGAGGGACCCCAGGTGCTCTGCCCCGAGGCCGGGGTGATGGCAGTTAGGAGCCTCCTGGTGGGTTATTGACTTCCCGTGGCTCTTACCTCCGTGTGTGTGTGTGTTCAGGTGCTGGCTGATAGAGTGCTTTTCAAGATGTCAAAGCAGCAAACTCCTTAATGTCTGTATCTGCTACGGTGGGTCTGGGAATGCATGTGATCGAGACGCCTAGCTTGTCCCCACAACTAGGAGCTCATTTTCCGAAGTGGGCGTTGCTTCCCGCCGAAGCTGTCGGGCCAAGGGGGAGTGTGGTGAGGGGATGGGTGTGAGGGGAAGAGATGGTGCGTGGGTCCTGGCGGACGAGTGGGAGCAGTACCCGCCGAGTTGTGCGGAGGCGTGTCAGTGACGCGGGCCCCCGGGATCCCCTGCGGGTGGTTTTGGCTGCTCCGCGCAGCGTCGGTCTTCTGAGAGAGGGGGACTCTCAGCTCTCGGTCCGCGGCGCTGATACGCCCGCCTCCAGCGCCCATTCGGATTGTTCCGGGGTGTCTAGATGCGTACTGATCGTCAAACTGGATAGAGAACCTGTCATTTCCTTCGGGGGCGGGGGAGGGGGGCTGTGTCCATCCTGGTTTCTTGGAAGAACGTTCTTCCAAAACTTGTGGGTCGCGTCCCGACACGTTGAGCATATGACTTCGGTGTCCTCTCCACTGCTTTCCTTGTTTTTTTTTGTTGTTGTTTTTGTTTTTCCCCGGCCTTTGGAGCGCACAGGAAGCATAGGGTTCTTCATTATCTTTAAGATTGTTTTCTTTGGAGGGTGGTTGTGCGGAAGTCATCTTGGTCAGGCAGGGTTATAAATAAAACATCATTCTAACATAGACTCCTTGTGAAGTTAATTCTTCAGTACCAGAATCCTATTTTTCTCCTCTCCGATGGGGTTAGCTTTAATAAGTAATTGTCTTTGTCTCGCAGAATAAGCAAGTTGAGGTCAGTGTCCTGACCTTGGCCCCCAGGGACCTCAGTCTAGACGCAAAGAGTGGATCTGGCACAAGGTGGAGGAGTGAAGTTCTCGCTGTCAGGTCAATGGCTAGCCTTCTGACAGTAACCCTGACTGATTTCCCAGTGACCAGGAGGATTGTAAGGATCCTGGACAGGTGTCTGGAGACCTTTCTAGAACTGTCTCTGCTCCTGAGTTGTGAGGCCTTGGGTGAATTGTTGCATTCCTCTGGCGTTCAGTTTTATCTGTAAAATGAGGGGTTTGAACCAGTTAACTTCAAGGTCAAGTTCATTTCCACATGAATACTTTTTTTTTTTTTTTTTGCTGATCAGGAATTTAGGATGAATCACTCATTCAGATTGATCCTAGGGACAGGATGCCAGGAGTTAAGCTGAGTGCCACACCTACCACAGAGCTGTCAGGGTCCCTCAATGGTTGCGTCTCATTTTGAAGATGCCAGACATGTGCCAGGTGTTACCCTGTGATACTTGCCTCAACTTTCAAGAGGAGCACACTTGTCATTGGGCAGCTGGGGGTAAGCCCTAACTCAGTGATTTACCAGTGGATTCTCATTTAGTGTTGTCATTAGTAGAAAAGATGCCCACTGTTTTCTGTGTAGCTAGGAGAGGGTGCTTTGGTGTAAATGACATGGTCTTGCATATCTTGGGGAGGGGGGGAGTAGGGAACTTCTCACTTTGGATCCTGATTCTGTAGCTGATTTATTGCCTGGCCTTAGAGTGACTGTGTTTGACTTTCTTGGAAGTGGATATAATGATAGCTTATTTCACAGGCAATGCAGTGAGGACTGGTTGATGGAAACACATTTTGGAAAGTGGAATGACTAAATAACATTGGTCAGTATTCGTGAAATCTCAGAATTGGATGTAAACTGATACAGTATTGCAGTTTATTGTGTAACTTACTCTGTGGTAGGGATTACTGGAAATTATCCAGGAGTGGAAATCTTGACTTGCTCTGAGGATTTTAAAGTGCAACTGTAACTGTGGAGTTTTTACCTCCTCACGAGTACAGAAGTAAGAGTCTTGGTGAAAGCCCTTGAAGTCCAGTGCGCTTTTTCTGTTTTGTTTTGTTTTTTTCCCACAGGTGATCATATGGTGCAGTGATATTTTTAACTTCTGAGGGGATTGTGGGCTTCCTTGAGAATCTAATGTAGGCTTTTCACGTGCTCCTAAGAAAATGCATATAGCTATAAACACCGTTCCAGAGGGTTCAGTCAGGTTACAAACACTAAGTTTAGTGCGAAGACCTGGGTTTGTGTCCCAGCGCTCCCACATTAGCTAGATGTGGGATTGTGGACCATTCAGCTCATGTAAGCCCTGGTTTTTGCACCGTAAAATGGGAATAATAATGATAAGAGTTGGACATTCTATACATGCCATTTAATTTAATCCTAGCACAGTATCTAACATGTAGCATTATGTGCTAAGTAAATATTAATTTTTCAAGTTAATTTGTGATGAAAATTTTGTGAAATGGAAGTATGAACTTGGGCTGGCTTGTTATTTTTATTTATGCATAAATAACCTGCTGCTTTGAGAGAACCTGAGGCTGTGTCTGTTCAGGTTATTCTCATTTTATTAGCATAAGCTGGGAAACAGATTTTATTTGTATCAGGTTGTATTATGGCAGGGCAAAGTTAGTGTAATGTTAGTTATACTACAGCAAGGCCCTGAGTATAAAGCATTAAAAGGCTTAAGTGCAACCCATAAAATGGGAAGAGGTTCATTTAGATTTTGAAATTGTTATGTCTAGCTTGGGAGAGTCCTTGCTTTCCAAAGTGTGTTTTTTCTTTTTACAGTAACTTACTGCGTCACTTGTTAAAGAACAGCAAAATTCTAGTATGTAGTGTGCAATTTCGGTGCTAATTTTTTTGGCAACCTTGTTAAAGCTGATTTGAATATATCTAGTAGTGTCTTGTAGTGTCTTGTAGTATTTTGTATTTTATCTCACTATCAGTATGTGTGTGAACTTACTAAGGATTATTGACTTAAATCAGCCCTTTACGCTTTTGGTGCTTAAAACCAATGGTTTAAGAAGGCACGGACTGTAGTTCTTTTGTACTTAAGTGAAATACTGGAGAGTTAGAGATGGCACATGTCATTTGGTTTAATAAACTGCATCTCACTTCCTCTGCTGCTTTCTTAAGCCTGTGCATTTGGAGTCTGTGGGTTTTGAGGGGTAGTGGGCTCTATCAGTCTACAGTGATCTAGATTGGAGGACTGTTCCTCTGATCACATTTCTCAGATAGACTTTTAGGCACTTTGCCCTGTCCTTTCCCAAAGCAACTGGTGATGACACTAGTGAAATACTCAGGTGCTATTTGCTGTTTCACTGAACTCCTCGAGGGCAGGGATTTTGTTCCGTATGCCTAGCACAGTACCTCTGGTACATTAGTAGGGTCGCAGTGAATATGTGTTGAATGAATAAGGAAAAAAATGACACCTTTGAAAATAGTTGTGTATTTGATTGAAGGGTGACTGTATGTGTATTCATTTGTTTTTGTCTATTGTGAGTTATGCTCATTCCTCTGTATCTCTTAATAAAAATATCTCATGGATCCAGGTTTTTTGTTTTTGTTTTTGTTTTGAGAAGGGGAAAAGGGGGAGGACAGGGCAGAGGGACAGGGAGAGACTCTCAAGCAGGCTCCATGCCCAGCATGGAGTCTGATGCAGGGCTGGATCTCACAACCCTGAGATCATGACCTGAGCCGAAATCAAGAGTCCAATACTCAATCGACTGAGCCACCCAGATGCCCCAAGATGCAGGTAAATTTTGAACAAAGCTAAATCACTGAGGTTCTATTCGAAATAACCTTTGAAGGGACTTGTGTATTAAGTCTGCTTTTCACAGTGTATATTAGAACTTGAAACTTTGAAGGATTCTTAGAATGGCCAAAAAAAAGTCTTAGTGGTTGAAAGGATTTTCAACTTGATATAAAGTGGCTCATTTATACTCTGTGACACTGAAGGGTTGGTTTTGTTGACATAGGTTGGGAAACAGTTTCCTGTGTTACAATAGGCATGGTTATGGGACGTCTTTGAACTGTCCTATTAAGTAGTGTTTGAGTTTGAGTACTGCTTTTAGCAAAGTTGGGGTGTGTGTGGGATTCCTGCACATGATAGTGATGTAGCAGATGAATTTCTGGTGTTGATTGGTTGAGAAAAGAAATAGCAAAAAGCAACCATGGATTCAGTAAAGCTTTTCTTCTCTCTCTCTTTTTAAGATTTTGTTTATTTGAGAGGGTGCATGCACGTGCGAATGAGCATGGGGGGGTGGTGGGGGGGGGGCAGGAGGAGAGGGAGAAGCAGACTCCCTGCTGAGCGCAGAGCCTGACTCAGGGTTCTATCCCAGGACCCCGAGCTCACGATCTGAGCCAAAGGTAACCGCTTAACCAACTGAGGCACCCAGGCGCCCCTCAGTAAAACTTTTCTTGAGTTTGTATTTTATTAATCACAGCAGCTACATAATTTGAACAAAGGTAGTACATAAATCTTGGTGCATTTATTATTTAGTCTCCTTTTTTGGCTCACTATTAGAGTAAGAGAGCTATGAGTTCAGAGAATCAGTAAAGGAATATATATTGCATGAGACTCTTATGAGGCACCGGCCTCAGCTATGTTTTCCCTCAGACTTAGTGGATACTATGTATGAATGAATCCAGAGAGTGGGTGAGACAGAGATAGCTTGGATCTCACGAAGCTTCTAGTGTAGTTGGGGGAGATAGTCCCTAAACATACAATTATTAGTTGGTTTCAAAGGTGATAAATGGGTACAGAGGAGCAGACTGTGAGGGAGTGTGTCTGTATCGTGTAACTCATTCAGTCTGGGAGGTGAGAAGTGCCTCACCGAGGAGGTGATATTTGAGCTGAGACCTAACGGATGAGGGGGAAATAGCTGGGAGGAGGGAAGGGGTCAGAGCGATGCAGAAAGCAGGAGGCTGTGAAGCAGGAGAGAGTATGGTGGGTCTTTAGGTTGTTTTGCATGGAGGAGGGAGCATAGCATCAGATGATGCTTGAGAGAGATGCCGTAGGTCATCCAGAACCTTTTGTGGACTTCATTCCAAGGGTACTGGGGGCCATTGAAGGATTGAATCAAGAAAGTGGTATGATAAGATTTGTGTTTTGGGAAGGTGGGAAGCATGAAGCCCAGCTGTTGGGAACTGCTTGTGTAGCCCATTTAAATGTTTCAGGGTTGGAGTTGATGACCTAGAAGAGGGCATCTTAATAAGTGGTGTGTACATGGAACAGGGGGCTCATTCCTGGTAGTTCAGGTTCTCCAGGTAAACACATGGGACATATCGTAGAAGAAGAATTTAGCTCTTCAAGAGATTATGGTAGTGTGAGTATTAATGTTCCTTTTCACTGTCATGTTGCCTTGAGCCTATTATTTTCTTGGAGGAAAAACTTTATTAACGGGAATGGTGACTGAGAAGAGGGCCTTTCAGTTGTTCATTTCCACAGTAAATTGCAGGAAAACATTTACCCAAGGTGAATACAAGGTGAAATTGCCCTGAGATTGTATGAGCTTCCCTGTTGATGGGAAGTGTGGTGTTTGTGAGCTAATACACACTATGAGAGTCTAGCTTGTTTGCTTGTATTTTTCTAAAGGAGGAAGGGTCAGCATCAGAGAACTAAAGACTGCCCTTTCCACCTCTGGTCTGAGGTATTCTAGCAAAAGTCAACTATTTATATTTTGCCACTGTTTTACAGTGATAAAGCTATGTATTCCCTCAGACTTAGTGGATACTACGTATGAATGAATCCAATTGTTTCTCAGTTTGTCCCTTTAAGGAGGGATATGGAAGAACTGTAATATGGAGTGCAAACATGATAAGCTGTAGAGAGAGCTTGTTAGAAAATTTCTCACAGGGACGCCTGGGTGGCTTGTCAGTTAAGCATCTGCCTTCAGCTCAGGTTATGATCCCAGGGTCCTGCCTGCCACTCCCCCTGCTTGTACTCTCTCTCTCTGGCAAATAAATAAATAACATCTTCAAAAAAAAAAAAGAAAAGAAAATTTCTCACAATGAGGAGGATCCATAACAAGGTGGCTTGGCATTGGAGAAAACTGAGTGCAGTGTATGCATATGCATGCATGGACATTTATATCTTAGAAAAGATGATTATGCTTTTTAGATGGAAGAAACCCCATGCCATTTATAATCACATTATCACAATCTGTAGTGTTGTCTGGAAAGGGCTTGTCCTCCTCTCCTTCATCCTGTCAGGGCTAGCAGCCAGTTTTTCTCTGCTCTAGGGGTCAGGGTCAGTAGTGCCTGAGGGTACAGAATAACGACATTAGTTCAGCCACTTACAGATTGTGTGACTTTGGAAAGGTTATTAATGCTGAGACTGCTTCCTCATCTGTAGAATGGGCATGACAGTGTTCATTGCAGAGCGTTGTCATGAGAATTAATGAGACGTTTTATAGAGTCCCCAGCATGATGCCTGGCACATAGTATGCATTCTTTAATGGCATTTGTTATTACTACTGAGTATGGAAGAGCTGGTTTATGCATGATGTCCACACCATAGCCAGGAATAATTAGAAGCCTAGAGGTCCTTTCCCTGATGGAGTATGCTACCAGCGTGTTTTGTTGGTAGACCTCACAGGCCCTTTCATTCATGAGTGGGTAGATATGTAACATAGCTATCACTTTTAATTTCATAGAGCATTTCTTATAATGTACTAACAGGAAAGCTTTACGGTGTATGGTTCATTAACCCTTCTATTAAGATACTATCTCTCTTTTACTCATGGAACCTGCTCTTAGTGATCATTTATTAAATAATATCCTAAAAGACTCTATGCACGTAAATTACTAGCTGTGCCCAGGGATTTAGTCAGAAGGCAGCATGTCAGCCGTGTAGAGAGGCTGGTGAGATGACCATGAGCTTAAGCGTCATAGGTAATGATTTGGAGGCTGAGAAGGGAGTAACAAGACACATCAAATGATTTTTCTGGAAACCAGCTTTGGTTCATATAAGCATAAGGGTCAGGTGGGACAAGGCAGGTGTTCGAGGGGCCACCCCAGTTTCGCAGAGAGGAAATCTGTTGGAAGTGTGATAGTGTTTTTAAGAGTGCAAGAATTCGTGTATGTAAATTGTGGCCCCCCCTCCCCCCCATTTGTTTTGTCCCTTTGGGGGCAGTGTAACCAGTCAACCTTCAAGGCAAAAATAAAAATAATCTCAGAGCACTTACCATATAACTCAAAAGCTGGTGCAGGGACTGCAGTTTGTTTCCCTCTCACCAACTTGTTGTGCTGCCCTACGTGCCTGTTCAGGTTGCTATTTATATAACTTTGCATTGTTCAGTTCAGAGATTCTTGTTCTCTTATGTTTCCAATATTTTGTCTGATTTTTTTTTTTTAATCTGGTACTGTTGTTTTGGGTTCAAGCATAAGATTCAGCAGAAGTCTTATCCTCAGCAGCTTCTGTGTACTTGTCTCTTTCCCTCTCTATGTCTGTCTGTCTCAGCACACTCATCTTGTTCATAATCCCTGGGAAGGATAGATAGGAGAGAAAATTCCTCTCCTAAAGGCGAAATGTTGGTTCAGGACCGTGGTCAGCGGCACACATACAGTAAAGTCACACTTCAATGTATAGAACTTGTGTGCAGTTTCTGGTGGACTCTCCCACTTCTTTTAATGAAGAGCATTCACTGCTTATTTAATGATTTGAATTCATAACTGTCTCACATGTGTCTGTGAGAGCCTATGAATTTGTACCCTAAGCTTGTACTCTTTTGCCAGCCCATCAATTCCTTTCTTGGACACAGTCGATATAATTTTGATTATGGTACTTACTTCCACTGAACCTTTCAGCCCAAATGGTTTGTACTGATATTGGGGGCTGGGAGGAGGTAGAGATGTGGGAGGGAGAGATGTGGGAGGGAGAGTGGAAATACTGACAAATTGGCTTTCTTTTCTGAACTAATTTCATAGGCTATCATGTGGAAAATGAAAATTTAATTTTATTCTTGACTTTGTAATTTAGTGGTATTTTCAGTGGCTGGCAAGCTCACAGGTGCACCTTATTTAGTTTGGGTAGTGGAATGTACATTAATAAACTCACATCAGATGTGGGTCTTTTGACCTCTGTCTTAGAACTTGGTCAGTTCCTTTTTTTTTTTTTTTTAAGATTTTATTTATTTATTTGACAGAGAGAGACACAGCGAGAGAGGAAACACAGCAGGGGGGACTGGGAGAGGGAGAAGCAGGCTTCCTGCCGAGCAGGGAGTCCGATGCCGGGCTCCATCCCAGGACTCTGGGATCATGACCCGAGCCGAAGGCAGATGCTTAATGACTGAGCCACCCAGGTACCCCTGGTCAGTTCCTTTTTTGATAAGCTGAGAAGGTAGGTATGTAGTTCACTCCTGGCTGATGATTTTGTGCCTTTCTATGCTTGTTTTGAAAATAATACCATCATATCTCTGGCTTCTGGTGTTAATATTTGTTTTTTAGGCATTTCTATAGGCAGAGATGGATATACCTTTTCACTGTAGGAAGAACTCCAGTGCATTATCAGTGGAAGGAAAATAAAATTGGGTTAGAATTGGTTAAAATCTTATGTCACTGTACATGTCATTGGGACTTTGATTACATAAGTTACAAATTTAAAATTGCTTCTTAGGGTAATCATTGCTACCTAAACTACATTAAGGTGTTTGAAATGGGATGCAGTGGTGATGAAATCTGTTTTGTGTATAAAGGTTAAGGGATTATTTCCACAAACAGCTTTTTTATGAATAAATCATATCTGTTAGGAGGGTGTCTAGCTCCTACACACGTAACATAAACTCAGAAAATCTTTTTTGTTACTCCCTTAGTTTTAGCTGGAGTGCTTAGTTGAAATCATCTGAAGCTTAATTGATATGGTTTGAGGCTTATTTGAAGTCATCATCACCTCAGGCTTGTTTTAAAAGGGCAGCTGTGGGGCTTCTCCCTCAGGTGCAGCCAAGAGGAGGAGGGGAGAATTGCTCCAGACAGAAGGGCTGCCCGAGATGCTTGTTTGGAGACCGGTCACCATTGAAAAGTTTGACTAAAAGAGAACTTCACACTCCCCTTACATGAGTAGAGTACCTATCAGGAAGACTCAAGAAAAGACTGTCCTTTCATTTTTGTGGCTCTCTTGTGACTAGTGAGTAGAAGCTTGGGGTTAAATTGGTATGGCTTTAGTTTAAAGATTGATTGTTCTGTGCATCAGAAAACTACAGAGGAGGAGAGGCAAATGGCTTGTCAAATAAGGAAAGACTACCTTCTCTTTGCTCTGTGTATTGGTCCTTTAATTTATGTATCTATTGTTTGAAATACTACTTTTGTAGATTTTATTTAATGAACCACTTAATGTCTTTGGAATTTCTTGGTGTTTTGTTCTACAGATATTGACTAAGTTACCCTCATTAGCTGTTGACTGCTGGCCAGTAAGAGAAATAGGGTCTGAGTGGTTCTAAGACCTTTTAGGACTAGTTTTAATCTGTGGTGATGGATGGCTTTTAGACATGGTGCAAAATTGCTATTTGAAGAAGAGATAAAATGGAAATTACAACCTGGAACTCTCTTAATTTTATTAAAAAGTCAACATCACTTATTTTCAGGAGTTGGACTGTTGAAATTTGAACATTTCCACCTGGGGCAAGCTGAGGGTAACAGTTTTAAAATTAGGGAATAAGATCAGCTGGGAAGAGTTACACCTGTAGAGAAGCAACTTGACATTTTGGCATTTTTTCTTTCTTCCCCTTCTGAAGCGTGGCTGTTGGAATTTTAAAAAGAACATGACAAACCACATTAGTTGGAAGATTGTAGTAAACCTTCAGTTGAATAGAATGTTTGGGGGGAAAGCCTTTTCTGGTTATGAAATTGTAGGCTTCACCAGAAACTTGAAAGCTCTTTTTGTTCTCATTTTGTTTTCCCTATAATGTCCTGCTGTGGTTTCTGTGCCTTACTATTCTGTGAACAAGGTACATTTTTTTTTTTTTAATGATTTGACATCTTGTCATACTTTAGGGCTCTCACTTTGGGCATCAGTCATCTTCGAAAACTATTGAAGGTGTGAAAGTGTGTAAGAGGAGGTAGAGGATGAGGATAAAAGTGCATGCACTGTTCATGAAAGTAGGTATTTTTTTTTAAACTTTAAAGGTTGAAGATAGCTCATTTTGTTGTACATGTGAGACTTATGTAACATGTGCCTCAAGTATACTTAAAAAGTTGAAGATAGCAGGAGAAGTTCTTTTTCCAAGGGTTGTGCTGCATCTCTTTGTTCCTGGGTTATTCCAGATCTTGTCTGTACTGTTAATATTTGTACAGGACTTCAGAGTGTGCGTAGCCTTTTCTGATTCTTCATTTGTTTTCTCCTGCCCATTTTGTACAGTTGTTTTGTGGTATCGTTGATAATTAATCTCTCTCCCCCACTAGATTGTGAGTTCCTCTGAGTGGGAACAGTGTCCAATCAAGTCAAATCCCTGCACCAGGACAATAATATATTGCACAGAATTGCATTTGAGGCATATTGTGTGTCAAGACTTCATTCTGAGGGTTTTACATGCATTTAATCATTCAACTTTTACCAGAGTCTTTTAAAGTTTAATAATTCAGTTGGTCCACACTACCATGCTGTAGCTGTAGTGAAGTGACCTCGATGTTATACACTCTGCATTCCTTAAGGTCCCAGCCTCTTGATCCTCTCTATCCACGAACCTAGCACAGAACCTCAGACGATGTGACAGGAATAAACGAATAATCATTAATGAAAAGACTACTTAGCAGATAGATCTCTGTGCCTTTGGCATGAAGAGTTTGGCTGAAGAGTCTGTCTGTAGAACTTAAGGTCAGAGCTAAGATTTAAAGCTCTGATCCTGAGTTTTAGGTCATCAGTTAATGGGCTGAGTGAGTTTCTACAAATGAAGGTTTTAAACTATAAACTGATTTTTATTTTCTTGTTGGCTTTGGGAAAGTGAATTCTGCTAGGATAATTTTCAGTTATTCATTACAATCACACTTGTAGCAGTAAGCCATTATTGGCCGCATGTTTAAAGGAATTATTTTAACTTCGGAGGAAATATTGATACTGAGCCTTAAAACATTAACAGTGATACTGGGCTGTACTCACTGGTGCTTAGGAAAATGCTGCTGTCGGTGGAAATTGGTTGCAGGAATTCTGGTAATTTTATGAATAGTGGCTGAGTATTGGTGGAGGGGTTGGGGGCCTGAACTCTGTCTTGGTTTCTTACTAGGTGGATTATAGCCTCTGTGATTTTCACGTGTGTTGAAATAAGAGGTCCTTTTCAGCTCCAATCTTTTCTTTCCCTCTTACTACAGAAACATTGGAATTTTAAAGTTGTCATCAGTATATAATTTGTTCTAGAACTCTTTATTCACATTTTTCTTTTGACAGGCTTGGTCACTGTGTTTCTGATATGTGGATAGGCACCTATTCTTGAAAGGAATTCTCACAAAGACATTTTCTCTTAGATTCTTCCTTTCAGATTATGCTGACTTAAACACAGGAAAAAAATGTTTCATGTTCCATTTTTATTCATCTTTTAAAATTACTCGGTATGTTTCTGTCAGTCATCAGAAGAAATGGAGGGTACTATTTCTTAACTCCCAATCCCTGAAGAGGAGTTTAACTCTGGATAACAAGGTCAGTTTTGTATTTTGTTTGATGGTATAGCATATTGTTGCGTGCATCAGAAGTTCTACGGGCATCTCAGTGGCTCAGTTAAGTGTCCAACTCTTGATTTTAGCTTGGTCATGATCTCAGGATTGTGCGATTAAGCCCCATTTAGGGCTCTGTGCTCAGCAGGGAGTCTGCCTGGGATTCTCTCTCCCTCTGTCCCTCCCTGTGCTAGGGTCCTCTCTTTCTGTCTCTCTCAAATATTAAAAAAAAGAGAGAGAGAGAAATGATTGTTCTAGGTGAAATTATAAAAGATGGTTTTTTGGTATTAGCTCCTGGAGACTCTGACTGCAAAATTGGGTCTTTTCCTTTAGAGCCGTCTACAAATCCTTCCATCAGTGGCAGAATCTGCTTTTTATTTTACCCTGGGCTCCAGACAGAAAAGACTTGGTTTTGAAATTTTTTTGCTGCCCACAATTAATCTCTTTGGGCCACATGGCACATCACAAGTCTATCATTCCCATGTCCTAGACCAAGAAATTGTGATTTAAAACAATTCTTTGATTTGGAAGATTTGTATGGTGTCCGCTCTACCAGGCAGCCAGGGCTCTCCTGCACTGTTCTAGCTCCTAGCTGCCCAGCCTCTGGAGTAGACTAAAGTTTGTTTATGAAGTTAAATCAGAATAAAGAGAATTTTTTTTTAACCAGTGTGCTAACTTGTATTTAATTTTTTTTTAAAGATTTTATTTATCTATTTGACAGAGAGAGACACAGCGAGAGAGGGAACACAAGCAGGGGGAATGGGAGAGGGAGAAGCAGGCTTCCTGCTGAGCAGGGAGCCCTGTGCGGGACTCTGGGATCATGACCCGAGCAGAAGGCAGATGCTTAACGACTGAGCCACCCAGGCGCCCCGTATTTAATTTTTTTTAAGAACAGAAGCTAGTATCTCTAGCCTAAATTGTTAGTCTTAGCGATCAGGGTTGTTTTATAAGTTTGTTTGAAAGTCCATTGTTGGAACTTGGCGTGTGAAGTCCCATACAGATGTAGTTTTAAAGGGTGATTGGGTTTCTACATTAGCCTACAAAGCAAAATTAACCTACAAACCACAATTAACCCCATAATGAATGGGCTACTGGGCGCGAGCCTCTTTTCCGTATAGTGTTGGGGGCAATATAGCAACTTCTGGAGGTGGATGCTGGTGGCACAAGGAATTATTGGTGTTATTTCTCAACATCTGCATATAGGATGATCTGTGCCCTGCCCTGCCGGGCTTTCTCAGGGCCCAGGTGAGCCAGGGTAGAGGGAATTCTCACAACTCAGCCTGTACTCTGGCCATGTGGCAGCTCTGGGGCTCCTCCTGGAGGTGTGACAGTCACCCTCCTTTGTCCTAAGGACACCTTCAGGGATGCCCAAGACTCCTTCACATGTGGGGGCAAATCATTTGAACCCTAAGCAAAATGTCACTGGTAGCTTTCAGTTCATTTCTAATGGGGGACACCTGTGAAGGCCAAGAATTTAAGGTGGAAGGTGGTTACCTCAGAAAACCCATCAGGATACCTTTTAAATAAACCAAGTACTACTAATGGAAAAAATTAAAACTGGGAGGCATTTGTCCAAAACATGTTTTCTTTGTAAATAAAATTTCGGTGTAGAGCAAATGATGGTCAGTCTCTCCCTCAGCAGCGGACACTCTTGAATTTCCCCTTGCTTTTTCTTTTATGTTAATTCCCATAACCAGATTTATCATTCATATATACATGAGGTTTTAAATAATTGCCACACACCCTCCTTCTATTGGGGAACTTGCATGTAAAGAAGTGTTTTTAGGGGCCTCTTTGTTTTCTGAACCTGACTGTGCGGAGACTGAGGAAGGGTCTCTGGCTGCATCATTCCAAGGAGAGGATGTTTTTGTTCAGAATGTTTAGAGCTGTCTGCTTTCTCTCTCCCTCTGTCTACCCTCCTCTCAGGAGGGAGTTAAAGCTAAGTGGTGGAATTAGTGCAATTGGTTCTTGTAAAGAGACGGTGAAGGCCCCATCAGCGTCGCTTACAGCTAAGTTCCACCAGTGGAGACGGCTCCATCAGAGACTCTCAGTGTCCCTTGAGAGACTCTCAGTGGTAATTAAAGGGAAACGGAAACACAGATTTTAAAAAAACAATAAATGCAGGTTTACCAAGTGATTTCATAATGATAGGTGTAAGTCCTGCCGAGAAATGTCAGGGGGTACTCCCTTTATACTCAGGAAAATCCTGTGATCACTTGGGCACTGTGTTGAATTGTTCAGATACTATTACCTGCAGTTCTTAGGAATTTATTTTGACACTTAAGGACATCTAAGGATGTGGGCGCCTGGGTGGCTCAGTTGGTTAAGCAACTGCCTTTGGCTCAGGTCATGATCCTGGAGTCCCGGGATCGAGTCCCACATTGGGCTCCCTGCTCGGCAGGGAGTCTGCTTCTCCCTCTCCCGCTCCCCCCTCTTGTGCTCTCTCTCTCTCTCAAATAAATAAATAAAATCTTAAAAAAAAAAATTTTTTTTAAAGGACATCAAAGGATGTAAATTTAATTATTGCTGCTGTTCTCTCTGTGGGCTTAGATGAAAAGTGGCAGATTATATAACAGAATTACCATTACATTTTTTTTCAGTCTTCTGCAGTCAGACTGATTTGACTTTGGGGGTGGGTAGCTTTCCGTTTGGGGGTAAAACAGTTGCTCATTTAGGATGTATTAGAAAACTAGGTCCTGTTACAGTGGTGTTTTCTGGGGTGGGAGGTTCATTTTAATGTAAACTTGTAGGCTGGAGCTAAGAATCTGGTATTATCCAGGTAAAGGGCTGGTGCCTCTCTTTCTTTCCATTGCCTTTTAGCCTGCACTTTCAGAGGACAGAAGGGGAGGAAATCCTAGTTGGCTGGATGGGTGGACACAGGATCCTGGGATGTCGCCGTGTTACCTTAGCATGTTGTTTCAATAATAAGTGCTGGCAAAGGTGGCCTTGCAGGTGAGGTGTAGGACTCCTGCCTGGTACCCAAGCTGCTGCTAACCCTTCTTCTGGTGGGTTGGATCTGGTGTGCAGGTGCATGTTGTTTCTCTTTGTCAGGTCAGTAGGTATTTATTGAATTCACTTCTTGGAAAGTTCTGTGGGAGTTGACAGGTGAGAGGGAAGGGAAGGATATACAAAAGAAATTTTTAAAAAATCTGGTCCTGCCTAAAGCAACACACAGTCGGTTTAGGAGACGGAGCATACATGGAGTGAGTTGACTTGAATGTGCACAGTGCACTATGAACAAGTGAGGATGTGATTCAAACTGAAGGTGGGTCAGGGGAGGGAAGGAAGTACAGGATCTACCTGATGGGATTTTCCTGAAAGAGGGTTTTCCTGGTGCCTTGAAGGTGAAAGTCTTGGAGACTCGGAGAGGAACAAGTTGTACCAGATAAAGGGATTTGCTGTAACAGGTAAGTTCACTAAGTATAGTTGTGGTCTTAGAAAAGTCTTTTATTTTTCTCTTCCAAAGTAATAATATTGAGAAGGAAGAGGAGTTGGTAGGTTGGTTTTTCCATATATTTATGGTTAATTCTTTGTGCTTGTGTAATTTAAAAATGCTAGTACAAAATACTACCAGGATTGTAGTATTTTCCTTAATACCAGTTTATTTATAGCTTCATAACTTTCTAATCAAGATTACTATTTATTTATTTATTTATTTATTTATTTATTTATTTATTTATTTATTTGAGAGAGAGAGAGAGAAACAGCATGAGAGGGGATAGGGTCAGAGGGAGAAGCAGGCTCCCCGCTGAGCCGGGAGCCCGATGTGGGACTCGATCCCAGGACTCCGGGATCATGACCTGAGCCGAAGGCAGTCGCTTAACCAACTGAGCCACCCAGGTGCCCTCAAGATTACTTTTTTAAAGATTAATCTTTCCCTAGATAATTAAGCAATGTTTACGACACATACTGTTTTAGTCACTATGGTAAGGAACTTTGTGTTTTTGTTGGTGAGGGCAGAGTTCAGGGAGAAAGTATGTTTGATAAGAATTTACCAGGTAAGCCATCTTGGGTACTATCTCTTGAGGATGGCACTTTCCTTGCTTTGGGATATCTTTCGATTACTGATTATCTGAAATCTGCCAAGTTTAGAGCAATGATGTTTTTGGCCCAGCTAGAATTTCAGACACTCCCTTAATCTTTTTCTTTTTTTTCTTCTCAACGTGCACTTGGAAAACTTGAAGGAGAAGTTCTTAACCTCTGGGTCTCTGGCAGGAATCATGCATGGCCTGTGTCAGAGTGGGGCTCCTGACATAACTGAGAATTTGACCTTTGGCCACGATAACCCTGGATCTCGGAGCTTTTTGAGACCTCCGAGCCACGTGGGCTTGTTTTAAGGCCTCAGCATCCCTAGGCTAGCTCGTTTTATGAGGCAGATCCTGTGATTTCATAAGGTAATTTCTCCAGGCTAGTTCCCAGTGTTGGAGGTGGGGAGGAAAGTGAACCTCCTGAGGATAAAACCCACTTTCTGTAAAACTCCTGGGACTTACTGTCTCCTTCAGGATTTTGCAAGCACAGGAGAAAATTCCTTCCCCAAAGAGTTAGGGATTCGGGTCTACTGGTGTGGGGATCATGTGTGATGTGGTGGTTGCTTGCAAAAGCCACACTAAATTAGAAAGTAAGGCAGCAGGGGTACTGGAGAAAGTGTGTATAGCGTGAGTGAGGAAAACTTCCCGGAGGTAGTGCTATAAAATGGGCAAACCAAGGTGGGATGGTAAGGGCAGTTGTGCTTTAGTAAGTAATATCGAGCTCCCAAATGCACCTACTTTTAGCTCTGTTCTCTCTTCTCTGGCCCAGCGTGTCTTACCCTTCACTCTTCCCTCAGGAAAAATACCTAGGAAAGCAGTCTCCCCAGTGAGTGTCTGGCCAGTTGCATGAGGCCTTCAAAGATTCTCTGTCCCTGTTATTTTTAGTTTAACCACAAGGTGTTTTCTGAATTTGTGAAATTTGCAATTACAGCAATGCTATTAATTTTAACTCCTAAAACTATTCCCTCTTTTTATATACTGCTTGCCGATACCTGGTTAATGCATGAAATGATAGAGTAGAAGCTATCTCTGTAAGACTGAGTTGCCTGGCCTGGGAAGTCAGGGAGCTTATTGGTCCATATTAAAATGATATTTGGGATCTCTGGAAGTCTGGCTTTTGAGGAGAGTGGTGATAGATCCCAGTCTTTGTTTTCAAAGGTTAGTCTGTCTTACTGGAGGTGTTCCCTGCTGGAGAACAGAAGCCCATTCAAGGAACCCTCAATCTTTCTATTCTTTGGGGAGCAAGTTCCTCCTGTTCTTTGAGCTGGCAAATTTCTTTTGGGCCAAAAAGGGGCGGGACTTTGTACACCTCCTGACATGAAGGTGCTGCTCAGACAGTGGTTTGGGAAGAGTAGGAACCTCGTTGTCCACACTGAGGGAGAGGTCTACAAATCCCTCCTGCTGGGACATGGTGGGGTGCTTCTACTGGCGATCTGTTAATCTGCAGCATCTTATGCTTTGTTTGGGGTGGGGGCACATGTTGATTAAACCTGTGTCTTGCTCTGCTTTTCTGTTCTTTGCATTTGAAGCTGGAACTCAGGTAGTAGTAATTTCTTGCCTTGCAGATAGCTGCCTGGCAGAAAACCGAGGTAGTTTGAAGTAGATGTTCTGCTCAGTCTCTTTATAAAAAGTCTAAACCTATAGAATAGAGAATGTTGACAAGCCTCTTGTGGTAGAGGTGGTTTCCCTTAGAGAGCAGGGAGAGCGAAAGCAGATTTCCTTGGTTGGGAAGGGAGCAAGCTTGGGATCCTTGATGATCTTGTTGGCAGCATGAGGGCAGGGAGAAGGTCACTGACCACTGGGTGAGCCTGGGGAGCCTGGATTTTAGACACTGGGTTTCCTGCCTTGACAAGGATTCTGGTACCCCCTGACAGGCATGGAATCATAAATGTGTTGGATTTCAGAGCTCTCAGGGTCTGGTTGGCAACAAGGATTCAGTAGTGAGCATAATAGGCTTACCTTTGTGTGACTTCCCAGGAATGACTTTGAGAGATCAGTTTTTCACCATGGGCCTTGGACTGAGAATTAATTTGATTTTAGGAAGAGACTATTTTTTGTACATCTGACTTAGTTAAGGTTTTATACCGGCTGTACCCACAAGCAAAACTTGGGTTCCTGAAAGTGCTATAGCCTCATAAACTTAAAATTGTGGCCCTGCCATTTGTATAATTTGACTAAACATTAAAGTAGGACCATCCAGATAAATAAGGTACCTAGAGCTTCATTTCTCTCTGCTCAAAGGTCTTGTGCATCCTTCCTTCCCTCCTCTTTGCCCACCCCCAGTGAGTCGGTGGCTTCTCATATTGGTCATCACCCATAGGTCTCTTAATGCGCTGAGCTTGCTGAGTTGTAGTGTCTTCAGCCATCACCAGACCGCTAGCTTCATGGGAGTGGAGACCCTGTCTTGTTCATCTTTATACTCACAGCAGCTGCATCCCAGCGTGCAGGAGATCTGTGAGTAAATAAATGCATGGAGGGAAGTTGTGTAGCTAAAGAAAAGCTGAAGCTCTGTAATGAGGGACAGCGCTGAAAGACATGTACTTGGGGAACTCCAAGCTGGAGGCTCCTCACCTTGCGTTGAGGATCATGGGTGGTATGGGTTGTGAATTTCTCATTTATTTTGTGTCCCCAGGGTGAACAGAATGGAATTCACAGAAGAGATGATTAAAAAAACAAATTTTTAAAAAAATTTTAAGTGTTGTATGTTCAAGTTTTATGTCAGAATTAGTTTCTAGAAGTCTGGCACTGCTGGTTGGCCAGTTGTCACTAATTAGGCAGAACTGCCTGGAATAAGACCAGTTCAGCCTGGCTGAACATCTGAGTCCATTGATTTGGGGCCCCTGGTTTTCTCCCCGTGGAACTCCTGAGAGGGCTGGTCCAGGAGAGAGTGAAGCCCAAGGCCTCTTTGGAGGTGAAGCACTTCATTTCTGGATTGACAAGTTTTGTGAGGTCCTGGGGAAGCCAGGGTCTTGCTTTCTCAAGCTCCCAAGATGAGCAACTGGCAGGGACTTCCGTGTCTTTGGATATGGGCTTCCATCCCCTGAAAGGGCAAATGTTTAAAGATGTATGTATGTTAAAAAAAAAAAAAAAAAAGATAGTAGGAAGGGAAAAATGAAGGGAGGGGAAATCGGAGGGGGAGACGAACCATGAGAGACTATGGACTCTGAGAAACAAACTGAGGGTTCTAGAGGGGAGGGGGGTGGGGGGATGGGTTAGCCTGGTGATGGGTATTAAAGAGGGCACGTTCTGCATGGAGCACTGGGTGTTACACACAAACAATGAATCATGGAACACTACATCAAAAATAAATATATATACATTATATGTTAATTAATTGAGTTTAAATAAATAAAATTTAAAAAAATGTATGTAAAAGCAGATTCAGGAAAGAAGACCAAGACTTCCTTGTGTTAATAGATGGTAAGTATTGCTCCTTTCTTTCCTTTTACTAATTAATTTCCCTGACAGTTTTGCTGGCAGCTCTTATCCACAATTGGTTGCTGAATTGCAATGCTCAATTATCTGTGTAATAACACGCTATAAAAACACACAAAGCCAGGAAAAAGTGGCTTCCACCAGAGAGGCTGAGCCTTGAAAATAGACACCTTGCACATTCACATCTGGACTGAAAGAAGAACATCAAATCTGTCATTAATGATTTAATGGACTCAATTTCTTCCTAAAGGTAAAAGGAAACATTAAATTTGAGTATGAGGTACTTAAATTATCTTGAGACATAACCAGAAGCAGGAGCTCATTAAAATATTTGGGATTTCTGATGCTGTTCATTTGAAGTGGTGTTCCATGGCGATCTTGATGTTGATAATGCAATTCAGCCTCAGCTTTATTGAAGGCCTACTGTGTGCTGGGCACTGCACTGGTGATTTGCATACATTACTTCTTAAAATTCTACCTCTAGCCTTACAAGGAAGGTAGGGATATCTCTGTCTCATGGCTATGGAAAGTGAAGCTCACAGAAAAAACTTGCTTACAGTTTGACTCACACTGAAACCAGTGTTCCTCCCCACCGGGGGTCAGTAAAAGCAGAGAGGAGCTTTTTTTTTTTTTTTAAAGGTTGTGCATAAACAGATTGACCAATTTATTTGACAGTTACTTAACAAAATGTAAAAAATATGTAGAATGGAATTGTTGAGTCCTCCTTGAATTCCTGGCTCCTAATACTGTGAAGTAAAAGGACCCTTTGGTTCTTTTAAGCCACGAAAGTTTGTGGATAAAATGGAAAACACAATAGATCACCAGCTCAAACGCCATGGTTCTTTATTTTCCCCTTGCTCAGGATGTTCATCCTCTCACGTAATGTGCCCTCTCCCCACACAGTACCTGCAACCTTCAGGGGAGTGTATTATGTAAGCACAGATGTGGAAAGGCCATTTACCAATAACAAAAAATAAAACACCAAACCTACAGAGGGAGAAAGGCAGTGTTTGGGAAATCTGGGAGCACAATAAGCAAAATAGGGAGCCTGTCTTGTGGGCAGTTGTGGTTGAGTGGGGAAGTTGGTGCAATGGTTGGTGCAAAAATGGTATTTTTGGTTTCTGCTTTGAGCACATTTGATTCCCCTGTGGAGCTTTGACATGTTGGGTTCAACTAGGAGATCCTGATTCCTTGTGCCTGGGTTAAAGGCTGCCAGGTGGTTCTGTGAGTGGCCAGTGGTGGCTGTAGAAGCATATGGGCTTTGCTCCCTTTGGCTTGCGGAGAAAGGTGATGTTGACTGCCCAGTGGCATTTACTGAGGGCCCTTTATGAGCAGGAGCTGTGCTAGATGCTTTGCATGCATCATCCTTTTCATCCTCCCTGGAAGTCCATGAGGTCCAGGGCCGTAGCCGCCTTCTACAGCTGAGGAAACAGGGGTGACAGAGAACTGAAGTAGTTGCTGCCTGGTCTTCTCGTTAGTGACTGGTATGATTTTAACTCCTGTGTTGCCATCCAACTGTCTAACTTGTGGTACTTGGATTTTTACTGACCTTCACCTTTGACCCAAGAGCTTTGCATAAAGGGTACTGACTTGTGTCTTCAGAGTAAGAAAGGATTTTGATAGTTGCTCTCCTTTTTGCATTGTTCATGAATATTTCATAATTTGAAGGTTCCATGGTGTGTGTGTTCGAATGCATAATTCCTTGCAAATTCATGTCTTCACTACAACTTAACTTTTGAACCAACGTGAATGTCTCTTTACAGAAATAAACACTTTTTCTCCGTTTTGAGAAACAGGAACACTGGTTTAAAAGACCTCCAGTTAACTGGACGTGATTTGGGATGTTTACCCTGATGATTGTTGAGTGGATCCTCAAATAGCAAGGCAGCTATTAACATATGTAATGCCCATTAGAATGATAGTGCTTTTCATTTCCTTTAGAAGTGTGTGAATTGCTGGTGAACATTTAATGAAAAGAGAAGGATTTTTTTTTTTCTTTGCTGAACTGATGATTACTTTGGGAGTGTGAGGAGAAAGGAAATAGAGAAGGGAGGCTACCTGTCTGCCTTTCTAGGACATCACTGCCTTTCTGTGGTCTCCTCAGCAAAAGGATGTTGTCCAATCACAGTACCTTTTATGAATGCCACATTGCCTTCTTGTCAGCTCTCTGAATGCCATCCTGTCCCCCGAGGCAGGCCTGTGACTCATGTGAGGGGTGGTGGAGGTAATGAAAGGAGTGGCAAGAAATTCACCGAGGAAGAGAGTTACACTTCATATTTTTGTTGTCATTTGTTAGTGATTTGATCTTCAAACATAGTGTGACCGTTAGGTGAGAGTATCTTCTATAGGAATAACTGTAGTAGAATAGAAGGTTTTACACGTGGACTTGATGGGGTTCCTACTTCAGAAGCTTGAGTCCCTCATGGTGACAGGGGCTCACTGGATTCTGAATTAAGGCCGTGCCACCTGCACGGCGGGGACTTGGTGCGCAGGGCCCCAGGGTATATGTATGTCTCTGCCTTGGAGCTGTCATGTCTGATCAACCTTTCGTTAGCAATATTTTTCCTTCCTGAAAACTCATAAAAATTTATGTTATAATATCAGTGCCTGCAGGATCCTGTAGAATTTTGTTGAGCTGTTTATACGCTTTTCTCCTAATAGATACATTGTTCTATTCATATACAGGGATACAGATGTGTGCTTGTGAATCAATATAGGAGGCTCATATATATGCCCAAGTAGGTTTGCTGAGGGAAGTAAACTTATTTTCCCCCCACTGGTTCAATGTGAGTAAGATAATTCTATGCATATTCTCAGAAGATTCCCTTCTGGTGAATATTTTAAATTTCATTAACCTTTGTATATATTTTACCAGGTAACTTTCAGCGTATCTGTTTATTACACGAGCAAGCAAAGCATCATTATGGTATCTGGAGAGAAATAAAATGAACGTATTTATTTTTTTAATGATAAATATCATTATGGAGGTCACTTTTTGTGTTGGAAAAGATTTGTAAATTCTTACCAACACAATATATGTGCCCTTAAATTAAGAAAAAAAAAAAGGGTGCCCTTGTGCCTTAAATTAAGAAAAAAAAAGGGTGATGTTAGCCTAACACTTAATACCAGAATTTCAATATTTTAAATATAGGTCTTAAATTGCAGGAAACATTTAGGTTCTTACTGTTTTCTCCTTTTGGTAGAATGAGGAGAGGGGTAATATTTAAGAGTTCCCCTGTAATTTAGCATGCCATTACTAAATAGTTAGTAGGGAAAATCCTATCCCATTATGCTTAACTATGTAAGATGAAATCTTGGTAGAGTATCAGGTGGATAGCTTGTCCTTTTCTCTAGCACTTTTATTATGAAGTGATTCTATTGGGTGTGTATATCTGTGAGTGGGGGAAATAGGTGGAACTCTACAGTACTGATTGTCTCCCACCTTAAAGCCATATGGTATTATGCCTGTAACTACATCCTAAAAGCTCAGTACACTTTGTATAAAATTTCATAGGACTTACCTTTTATTATGGATAATGAAGTTATGCTATGAAATTAGAAATAGGCAGATCAGTCTGTACTACTTGGTATTACAGCAGACAGCCTTAACTGATGACCCTTGGAAAAAACAAAACCGTATATAGCATTTCTGGGAACACAGAAGAACTTAGCTCTGTGGGCAGTAATTTCTTTTAGGAAATGTTAATTATCTGTAAAATGTGACTTAACATTTCTGTGGATTCGATGAGAAAATATTGTTGGTACTTTTTTCTCGAGTCCTTTCTTCCTGCCTCTTTGTCCAGTCTTTTCTCCTACCCCCTAGGAGGACAATTCCATTTATTATGTTTTTTTTTTTTCTTATGTTTCAACAGACGTGATAACTCATTTTGTTAGAATAGTAGTGATCTCAAAAGTAGAGGATTATGACTCCACTTGGGGTTTAATCAGCCTGAGCAGGTGCATTCTAAGTAAGAGAGATACTGTTTTTAATGCAAATGTCCCCCCTTATTCAGAGGAAGGGAGACATGGATAGGAATTGACACAGCAGTTAAGTTGGAATTGTTTCTAAATAGATTTTTTTTTTTTTTCTGAATTCTCTGGGCACCAGCAGCAGTCTTGTTAGTAAATGGAAGTGAAATATAAAGGAGGAGAAGTTGAAGGTGACTGTCTTAATTTTTTGCTATGAGGGATCACAAATGCTTAAGAAAAATGAAGTCAGAGGCTTACATAAATAAAAGGATCCTAAGTGGTGGTCTAGTATTCATTTTAGAATGGAATTGGATTTGGGACCCCAGATAAGAGGGGATGGTTATATTAAAGTGCCCAAAGACTTCCTGGAAGGCAGCTTAACTGAACGGGCCTGAGCCTTCACAGTGAGGGCCTGGAATTTTTCCTCTTCTTCCTTTGTCCTGAAGTGTGCTACTGTATGAGAAGGGAGACAGTTTTTTTGAATAGTGTTGAAGAACTGGAGCATGCAGATTAATTTGTGGCTCTCTGTTAGGTGAATATAATCTGTTACGTATAATTCTACATCGCATTTTAGTTAACTTTGGATTTTAGAGAGATAGTATTTTTGACTGAAATGATATTAGCCATATTCTACTTTTTAAGATGGTGGTTACCTGAGTGTCTATAATTATTACACTGTACTTTTATGTTACAGATACATTTTTTTCTGTGCATTTCAAAAACGGTTTAAAGAGAAGTCATCAATGTGTCCTTCTAAAATGAACTATATCAATTCATTATTCATTAATTCCTTCCTCCATTTACTCAAAAAATATTTATTGAGGACCTACTATGTACCAGGCACTGGTAGTGGCCCTGGAAATACAGAAATAAACATAGAAGTCCATGATTTCTGCGTGGAGGGGAGACCAACAATATATTAAATTAGTGTTAGAAGGGGCATCTGCAAACTTAGTAAGGGGCCAGATAGTAAATCTTCTAGGCCTTGCAGGCCAGGCAATTTCTGTCACAACTGCTTGATTTCCACTGTAGTGTGAAACCTGCCATAGGTTATACATGGGTGAATGGATAGGCTGTGTTCCAACGAACTGTAATTTACAGAATCAGACAGAGCGCTAGATTAGGCCCACAGTCCATAGCTTGCAGACCCTGTTAGAATGTAGGATGCCTTAAGGAGAAAGGAGAATGAAAGGGAATCTGGGGTATTGGGATATGGGGGCAAGCAGTGTTGGAGTTTCTGAGGGGTGGTCGGGGAAGACCTGGTTGAGAAGGTTATTTAAGTAAAACAAGATGATGTATTCAGCCATGTGTGTATCTGCGGGTGACTATGTTGTGAGAAGGATAATCCATTCAGAGGAAACAACCGGGATGCAGGCCCTGAAGTAGAACATCCTTGGAGAATTCAAGGAATGGTAAGGGGGTCAGGGTGTTTGTAGTAGAGTGAGTACATGATAGAGACAATCAGAGATGAGATCAGAGGCAGAGGCTGGGGATGAGGGACAAGGCCCCATCATGATACCTGGTAAGGCCTTTACAATAAAAAAAAATTGTGTTTGTCACTTGGGTAGTCACTGGGGGGTTTTGAGTAGAAGAATGAGTGATGTAATTTAATTTTTAAAGACTCACTGTCTTCAGGGTGGGTGGTAGACTGTTGGGGAACTGGAGTGGAAACCCACTGGACCAGTTAAGAGGTTATCGAGGTAATCCAGGTGAGAGAAGGTGGTGCTTGGACGAGGCTCCTTGTGGTGGAGGTGGTGAGAAGCAAGCAGGTCTTGGATGTGCGTTGACCCATAAACTCGACAGGATTTCCTTACAGACTGGAAGTGGCATAGGAGAGCTGGAGGAGTTGAAGATGAGCCCACTGTTTTTGGCCAGGTAAAGTGGAAGGATGGGGTGCCATGTACTGAGTAGGAAAGGTGGTAGAAGGACAACCAGCAGGACAGCCAGCCTGACTGCCTGTATTCTCCCTGCACAAAGTCCCTGGCCTGATAGAGCACAGAGCTTGAGATGGAAGGCTAAGCACAGTTCTGTCATCTCCTAGTTTGTATGTGCCCCGGTGGCCAACGGTGTGCATTGGACACGGGTGCATTCCATGCTGCTGTTTGTTCACAGCTTCCAGTCTGGTGCTGAGGTGTGTGCTTTCTGCTACCGTGGGTCCCTAAGAGCCCTCAACTCCTAAGGCGCAGGTGAACGTTCCACACAGAAATTCCTTGAGTGAATTTTTTTTTTTTGATCCATAAAGTAGTTAGAAGAAATCCTGCTATCCGGTGGATCATCATGCAAGCCCTCATATACAGGGAGATGTGTGGGCCGGCATCTGGTGTCTGATATCTTGGTAGATTTTTGTAAAAGAGTCACGGATTCCACATAATATTGATGGTTCTCACTGTGCTGCTTGGATAAAGTGCAGTACTCGCCCGTTGCACGGTTAGTGTGCATATAAATAACATGAAAAATTCAGTGCCAATAAGCAATTGAGGACAGTCATGCCTGCTTAGAATGTTCTGTAAATTGTCTGCTGAAACATCTGCAGATTGTTTCATGAGTGCATTGCTAAATTTATAACAGTTAAAGGGCAATAATGATTTGAAGACTGTAAGTGGTGGTTCTTGTTTCTAATAGGACAGATGCTTTGGTCTTTATCTTATTAGGGAAATAGATGTCATCAGTGCTTAAAATGCTCTGCTGTATAGGACAGAGGGTACTATGTCCTTTCCAGGGATAGGGTTGAGATTTCTATTAGACATATAAGTGGCAATGTGAAGAGGTGGTTAGAGGATTCTGGAGGTGAAGAAAGGCAGCAGGCTAGGGAAGTATATTTGGGGAATCATTCATGATACATAAGGCTCTAGAACGAATAGGATTCCTTAGGGAGTTAGTATAGATGGAGGAGAACCAAATCCTGGGGTGCTTCAGAACTTAGAGGTCAAGGAGATGAGGAGCAAGTAGTAAAGGAGCCAAGAATGCTTTGCCAAAGAGGAGATTGACGAAAAAAAACCATTGGTGTTCTGAAGCCAAGTAAAGATGGTGTTATGAGGAGGAGGACGAAGAGGAGGTCCTCAGCCACATCCTAGTGATGCTGAAAGGCTGAGGAAGGTTAAGACTGGGAGCCTTCACCAAGATGGAAGTCACTGATGACCTGCATTCAGAACAGTATGGATAGAGTGGTATGTTCATCAGTTTTTAGATTGATGGCTGCAAATAATTAAACTAAGCATAAACAGTTTGGGCAGCTGTGACCTATATTAATGATTGCCATTTTTCTTCTAACCATGTGTCATTATAATTTTAGTATTAGTTACATAAAATAATTTTATAGAGTAAAATGCAATGTTGATTGACAAAAAAGCTGAAGTAGGAAGATTTAAAGCTTCTTTTACAAAACTTTGGTTTTTGCCCATTAAGCCATGTGACTTTGGGGTCCTATAGTCATTAGAGTATCAGTGATGTATGCCGTGCTCTTTGAGATTTGCTGGAAATTTGGACAGATTTATTAAATATTCTTCAGTTTCCCTTGGACACAATGCTATCTGTGCGTCTTTTTTTTTTTTTTTTTTTAAATATAGAACACAGAGCTATGAAACAGAATTCTTGACAGTAGATCTAAGGTGGGGCAGTTGTTAAAGTTAAAATCATATGTTGATTATGTACAGTTACATCAAAACATGGTCAGGTTGGATTTCTTCCTATAGCTCTTAGGGGGAATTTTTATATGTGCTTAGCTGCATAAGTTAATAGATCAGGAAACTGGAGCAAAGGGCAAATTAAAGATAGAAGGGGAAAATACTAAAAGTGATGGAATGGGTTAGCATACAAGTATGTATGACAGCAGGTCTACATCGTTGCTGGAAGAGGGCTGAAATTTGATTCTGGATTTCATAGCGTTCCAGCAGCCTAGGCTAAGAAAGAAACATGATTGATCTACCATTCAGCATTGTAAAGGCAAAATCAAACCAGTTACTCAGGCAAAGTGGAGTTTTTCTAGGTATTGAGGTCTGAAAAATGTTCTCATAACATGGGAAACCTTGAATGATGAATGTACAATGTCCTCAACAATGTCCCTACAATATATATTCCGATTACCTAGAATTGCATCTAACAGAGGGAAAATGTGAAAAGCAAGATTACATTAGGGCCCCAAACAATGCTGTTGTTGATAGAGAAAACCTGCATAGTGGTATTCAGTGTTGTTACTCTCAGTCATCTCTGTGTGTTTTGACAGTTGAGTGAGTGGAGTACAAGCCGAGAATTTCTTCTAGAGATTAAAAAGCCTACTGGGGCTGTGTGCTTGCATGGATAACCACCAACATGGGGGCGGGGGGAGTGATGCAAGAGAGGTCTGTGCTTCTTACTGGAATCCTTTCAGATAAAAACATACTTGGCATATAAACATAGGCTCTCCTTTCCCCCCAGATTCCTTTGGAAGGCTGGTCGAAATTCTGGTTTTGACACTGATGGTTTTGGTACAAACTCAAAGGTGAAAGTAGGAAGAAACACCTCTCCAGCAGGGTCCTGCATCTGATGGCTGTGTGTTCAGCTCTGTGATAAGCCCGGCAGAGCTCAGACTCACACGCCCACCTGTGGATCGGCCTTTCCCTCTGTAAACCCTTTTCTTTCCAGTCCCAGCTATCTTAATCCCTTCAAGTTTTAGTAAATTACTTAGAACATTTCATATTTAACATGAACCATTTCCACCTCGGCCCATTCATTTCCCCATTTATCTCAGGGAAAGAATTTCAAAGAAAGTGTCAGGGCGTTTTACAGCAGATGTGGCACCTGCTGTCTGCCTGATTCGGTGCCTGGGCAGAACTCGATCCTCCGCGCAACACTAGGAGTTGTTGCCAGGCCACTGAGAATCGTTTGCTCACTCTTGGGGGCGGGTGTAGGAATGACTGAGAATGTGTGGATTAACGTTAAAACAACTTAATAAAAAGCTGGTGCTTACTAGTTTCAATCAACCACAAAGAATGCGTTTGAGTCTTTAATACTTATATTTGAACAGGAGTATATTTTTATTTTGAAACACTGGAATTAATTCTTAACTTACAAGTAACGTGGATGGAATGGTGAGCTTTATCAGAACGGGGTAGAGGATTGAACATCCATTTTTTAACTCTTCAGGTATAATCTTTATTGATGAGAAAGGACAATTTAAGGATAGTAGTTCTCATCCCTGGCTGTCATTTGAGTTTTGAGGGGGGGAAAAAAAATTCCCCAGCCACACCCCAGACCAGTTAAATCCTTTCCTCTGGGATGGATCCTGGGTATGGCTTAAGTCCCCTGCTGATTCTCAAGTGCAGCCAGTTTTGAGAAATGCTCGAGGTTGTTGGAAACTTTGGCCATCAGAATATAGTGATACTGAACCATAGCTGGTTGTAAAGAGTTGATGGACCCTCAGAATGGTCTTTTTTCCTCCCTCTCCCTCATTATCCTGCTAAATTTGCATCCCGTTTCCATGAATGCCCTGAGGAACAAGAAACACCTCTACACATTCAGTGAGTAACAGTAATTGGGATTTTGTTATTTTGGCAGTTTGGGGAGGACCTGGACTGACGTTTATCCCTTTTCTGTCTTGAAAAAGAGACTTTGATATAACATATGCAGCATGAACAAAGTTGTGAGGGGAGTTTAATATAGGTGATAAAACAAATTTGTAAGCTCTTAAGAGCATATATTGAAATTTAGGCTACTGAGTTATGTGTGTGTTAAGTCATTTTCTCTAAAGACTCTTTAAAATTGTACTTAGCAGACCTCATAAACTAATTTTTATCCGTGTGTGTGTGTGCACGTGTGTGTGTATGTATGTATATATATAAATTTGGGCTGTTGGGCTGTTGAGGATTATTCTAGGATCTGTTGTCTCATATAGCTCAGTTGACCTCTGTAGAGAGAATCAGAACTTAAAGGAAAAAAAAAAAAAAAGACCAGTGGTTCCAGAGAGTATTCTCTCTAAATTTCTGCTGCTTTTTAGATTGCTAAGGCTGGTTAAATTATTGAGTCCCGACTCAGAGGTAGTATTACAGATGTAGTAACGTGCTGGGCTTTAAAGGTGCTGCATTCAAGAGCAAGTGAGAAAGTGTGCAGGGCCTTTGTCCTCTTACTTAGTATGCAGACTGCTCTGCTTTGTTTTTCTATATTTCCACAGCATTTCTATGATAGCCTCCTTCCCCCTCCCTTTTAATTTGTAGCTTTTAATCTACCACAGACCTGCAAACCAAGTGATCAAATTAGATTCGTGGGTCAGATCTAATAGGCTGTCAGTAAGGACCTATGGTCCTTTCTAAAGAATAAAATCTGGGAATTTGGGGGGGGCGGTGGATAAGGAGTTACTATATGTAAAGCACTGAAGTGGGGCCTTAAATGAAAAACATTCTGGAATTTGGAATTTCCCTGTTTTATATACACTTGTATCTATAAATCTGAATCCCATGTCTCAGTATGCAGTCTTGCTGAGGAGATAATGCACACATACACACGTGGAGGAGAGAAGCCATGAGAGGACCAGGTGTCACAGTGAGTGTGGGAGACCAGTAGGAGAATGAACATGAAGATTCATCTAATGACTTTTTCATGATAGGTAGTTCTCTGGCTTTCCATGTGTAGTAAACCGCCTCGCCCACCCCCCCAATCATGTGCTCTAAAATGTAATTCCGGATAGGAAGCTATTCAGTGATGGCTGGGCCTTACGGAGCCAGACTAATGACAAAAGCTAGGAGAGAGGCCTGGAACAGATCCTTTTCCCTGGTGCTTCAGGAAAGAGCATCTTGGTCTCCGGCTAACAGTCACCAGAACTGAGAGAGAATACATTTCTGTTGTTTAAGCCATTATTTTTGTAGTGCTCTGTTATACTGGCCCTAACATTTTCCTGTTTGTATGAGGAAACTAAGTGTAAAGTAGTTCTACCGGAGTGATAGAGATCTTGGAGTATTTTTACAAATACCAATCCCAGTGATGCCATTGATATCATTAGTACAAATGATGTTAGTATTACTGGGGGGACAACATAGTGGTTATCCCCTTACCAACATAGCGGTAAGTGTAAAGTGAAGTGTATTTTTTTTTTTTTTAAAGATTTTATTTATTTCTTTGAGAGAGAGAGAATGAGAGACAGAGAGCATGAGAGGGAGGAGGGTCAGAGGGAGAAGCAGACTCCCTGCCGAGCAGGGAGCCCGATGCAGGACTCGATCCCGGGACTCCAGGATCATGACCTGAGCCGAAGGCAGTCGCTTAACCAACTGAGCCACCCAGGCGCCCCTAAAGTGAAGTGTATTTTACATATAGGTGTGTTTTACATATATTTTTTTATTTATATAAATTTTATGTATATTTTATATGCTACATATAAAAACAATTTTATGAGTAAATACTTGGGTTACAAATGAATTTGAATTCTTTTTATTAACCAATAATTAATACTACTTTTCCTTGCCTTCTCTTCAGATTTCCTGTATTAGTGATCATGAATGTTAATTCCTGGGGTTTGGCAGTATGCTTGAAAGCAGCAGAATTCTCTTTGACGAGGTCTTCTGTTTTTACTTCCAGAACGACATATATTTTGCATCCTGCCATATATATAATACTTGAAAAAATTGTTAAATGACTACTAACTAGTATAAAATGGATGTCTTTGATGTCCCATGTTCACTCTGAGGCTTACCTATGCACAACGTCTGTCACGCACAATTTGGGGTTCAAGTACCTTCTTTTGAGAAACCTGATTCTGGAGTCTTGGATCTCTCTCTCCTTGTGAGGGAAGAGATCCTCAAGTTACTTTTTTTTTTTTTTTAAGATTTTATTTATTTATTTGAGAGAGAGAATGAGATAGAGAGCATGAGACAGGGGAGGGTCAGAGGGAGAAGCAGACTCCCCCCCGAGCAGGGAGCCCGATGCGGGACTCGATCCCGGGACTCCAGGATCATGACCTGAGCCGAAGGCAGTCGCTTAACTGACTGAGCCACCCAGGCGCCCCTCAGGTTACTTTTTGAGGGAAATCTGGCCCTGCCATTTCCACAGTGGCACTTTCCATGGTAGCTGCTTTTGCTGCTGACTATTCCACAAAGGTGAGAATCCCTTCTGTTCAGGGCTGGGCACCCCCTGAACCAGCACCGCCGTAACACATCATATATTTGTGTTTGAAGGCAACTGAAGTGTTGGTTCTCCATCAGGTACTTAGTGGGGAATATAAGTAGGAATTGATAGCTATTTGATGATGTAATATTAGACTGGGAGCATGATAGTTACAGAGAATTACTTGAAGAATATGTAGTCAATCCAATTTTTGTGATTAAAAGTATTTTATCCCTGTGCCTTATTTGCACACCATTTGCTCTACTTTATTGTATATCCAATTGTATATTGGGCTGAGTTACAAGTTTCCAAAGATCCCTCTGACATCCAATTGGATTCTGATGGTGAAAATGTTAGAATTTTAATAATTGTCAAATACAGTTTCATGGAATTTAAGTACTTCCCTTAAGTGTTAATTGGAGGCTAGATTGTTATGTTTGTTTTTCCAACCAAGGTATCTGCCTTATTAAAATTTGTTAATACATGCATCTCTAATTCTTTTTAAGATTTTATTTATTTATTTGAGATAGTGAGAGAAAGAGAACACGAGTAGGGGGCAGAGGGAGAGGGAGAGCAAGGAGCCCAGTGTGGGACTCGATCCCAGGACCCTGGAACCATGACCTGAGCTGAAGGCAGCCACTTAACCGACTGAGCCATCCAGGTGCCCCTCTAATTCTTTCAGATAAACTAAAATTTGTTGCTGAATCACTTCAGCTTACCAGACTGTTCAGTTTCTGAAAACCAACTTTAGACCCTTGGAATTGTTGTTCTTAATGGTCCTTTGGTTGGAGGCTGTCAGCTTTCACCAAGGCACACTCCTGAGAAAAGTCCCTTGAAACGCTTATTGACAGTAGGGATCATGTTGCACAGTGGCCTCATTATGAGGACACCAGGGAGAAATTTCTCCCTGGTCTGGGTGCTGAGAGTTGGGTTGCTTTAGAGTAACCAATTTGTTTTTCTGAAGGTTGCTCTTCATGGAACTGATAACCGTTGCTTCTTGGGTTGCCTGGGAACATTCTAAAAAAGGCTATTTTGTGGCCTTGCTATCTATAGTTCACAGAACCTCAAATCCTAGGGTGGTGTATTTTGATTTTTTTTTTTTTTTAATTATACTCAGTCTTGGCCTCATTTTTTTAAAATGAAAAAAAAAATCCTTACCGCTTTTCTCTTTAGCTCTGATTTCTTGGGGAAAAAAATGTACACGTGTTGTGAATTGACATTGAAGTGCTCCCCCACCCCGCCGCCCCCTGCCAAAGTGCTTTTTAGGAATACACCAGGCACAAAATAATCCTAAGAAGTGCTCAGTGATGAGAAGCACATTCCCTGTAGTTTTCTCAGCAGTGATGAACAGATGAACCGTGTTTGATGGAAGCTGTTTGTCCCTCTGTGGCAGGCACCTCGCCCTAGGTGAGAGCACACCGGGCTGGGCCCAGGGGAGGGCCTGAGTGATGGACCTCATCTCCTGCCAGGTGCTCAGTCAGCACAACCCAGCCCATGCTTCTGAAACCCACCCTGAGCCTGTCTGCTTCCCTATCCTAGACCATGCTCTTGAGTGTTCCCTGCCAGTAGGGCCTTGAGGGTCCTGCCCCAGCAGTCACCAGACCTGTTGAAGATCCCAGCCTGCCACCAGGATGCAATCTCTGCCATTCTAGTGTTGTCTTTGAAAATCTTGGGGTCCAGGTTCACCAGTCAGAGGTCTGTAGGTTCTCTTGACCTCAGTCCCTTTAGGCTGGCTTATGCTGCAGATAGAAACAGCACCCAGTCTCTCTTAAAGCACCAAAAGTCCATCTCAGGGCCATGGGGGACAGACAGCCTTAGCAGCCTCTGTTTCCAGGCTTGCTCCTACCGGTGCCAAGAGGAAAAGAGATCAGGGGTTTCCCCAAGCAGTTAAGTCGGCTGATCTGTAAATGAGACATGTCACTTCTGCTCCTGTCTCCTTTTCTAGAGCTTGTTTGGTGGCCTGTAACCAGAACGTGCAGTGCTGTTGAGTACCTGGAAAAGGGAGAAAACTAGAAATACATGGTCAGTCACATTAATGACTACCACACTAAGTTGTGTGATTAGCTTGATGTTTTGTTGTTTGTACTCTTCCTACCTTTGTCTTCTGCCCCCATTGGAAAAAAAACAAACAAACCCACTTTTCTCGCATATGTGAACTTCAGCAAAACAATCAAGTGTGGGGTAGAAATGAGTATAGGGATGTGAACTACAGTGGGTATGCAGTATTGCCAATGTATACCAAGATGAACTGTCTACTGGGTGAAGGTGGGTATTGGAAATCAAACTTGTTAGCCCATGTGAACATGGAACTTGGGAGAAGGAAGCTTGGTCCATAACATGGGGGCTCTTAACCTGGAGCCTGGGGAGAGGTCTCTCAACTCCCTGAAATTGTAACCAAAGTGTAGTGTGTGCATATGGAGAGGGAGTCATGGCTTCCGTCAGGTTTTTGGGGGTACATGTGACCTTACCTCCCACAGAAGGGTAAAAACCATTGCTGGAAGGTATGTACAGCCCCTTATGTCAGACAAAGCCCCGTGGGCTTGGGATGCTAAGCCGGGGCAGAAACTGTTCCCAGGTCACGTATTCTTTCAGTTAGAGGAGACATGGGGGTGAATTGCATAGGCATGTTTATTATAACACTGCCCAATGTAGGCTGATGGAATTCAACAAGAGTGAATTCAGGGAAAGCAGGTGTATAAGGGACTGGAGTGTAGGTTTGATAAAGCCAGTGGTGGCACTTGGAACACTAAGTGATGAGGCCAAAACTGCTTCTCTGTGGATCTGGTCTAATCTAGATGCACAATAGGAAAGAAAAGGTGGGTTCGTATCCTTCAGGCTGTGATCCCTAAACCTCGTTTCTTCTCACCCAGCTTTTAAGTAAAATAAATAATTATATAAATTACATAAAATTATGTAAAATTATATAAAAATAAAATATTTTATAATAAATAGGGGCGCCTGGGTGGCTCAGTCATTGAGTGTCTGCCTTCGGCTCAGGTCATGATCCTGGGGTCCTGGGATCGAGCCCCGCGTCGGGCTCTCTGCTCTGCAGGAAGCCTGCTTCTCCCTCTCCCACTCTCTCTGCTTGTGTTCCCTCTCTCGCTGTGTCTCTCTCTGTCAAATAAATAAATAAACTCTTTAAAAAAATATTTTATAATAAAAAAAATTTGGTAATAGTATTGAGATTGTAATTACTAATATTAAAATTGTCATGTGTGTGGGCAATTTATTAGGTTTTTTTTCTTCCTCTAACTTGCTTGTTTATTTTAATAAGGTCTTTTTCTTACTGATTTGTAGGAGTTCCATATAGGTTTACAGTACTGATCCTTTCCTGTCAATTTTAGTAAGTGATACATTAATGGGGTATATTAACAATCTTATTGTATCTTGAAAATATTTATTTTAAAACTTTATTACATGTCTACACATTTTTCTTTTTTTTTCTTAATTTTTTTTTAGTGATTTTTGTTTCCATATCAAAGACTTTAAAATTAGGTACCTAATTAGTTTTATTATTTTATTTTATTTTATTTTTAATTGGTTTAGCTCCTACTCAGGAATTCTTGAACTTTCTGTGTATCATGAACTCCACTGGCAGTCTGGTGAGATCAGTGGGGTTCCAAGGAAGGGGGTGGTGGAGTGATTCACCTAGGCAAATGGGGATATATGATCTGGAGAGAATTAAAAAAAAAAATACTAAAACTGACAAAAAGTCTGTCTCTGTTTTACTGTCACCATATGCTGTCACTTCAAAGCAAGTCAGTGAATGAATGCTTTTCCCTCCCAGGGTGGATCTCTTCTACCTCTTACTCTTTCCTTGCATCCGTAGGATGTGGACCCATGCAAAACTTGAAATGCATAAAGCAAAATAAGGATTACAAAGTAAACCAATTATATTGAAATACCAGTATCAAAACTGTTAACGTGTAATACAGAGAAAAATTTTGCTTTATTAAAGCATTGACTGACAAGCTCTAGCGTGGGTTTAATAATTGTAATTGCAAGGTAATAATGAGAGTAAGTGATATTTCAAGATACCAAAATTATGAGATCTGAAGATTTCTACTGGTGAAAAAGGCACAGGTCTTGCAACTAGTACTGTAGTTTGTGCCATGCCTTGATGATGAGTAGAAATGGTAAATTGCAGAGGATCTTCAGGATTCACTCAAATTATGGAAGAAGGCACTGGTGCATTTCACACTTCAGGGTGATGTGTTCAGATTGGTCTTAAAAAGGATCGCTGTGGATGCTGGCTGGCGAATCGTGTGGAGGGGGGTCATGAAGCTAGGAGGTCCATGAGGAAGCCATTGAGGTGCCTGGGGGAAGATGGGTGATACAGGAGATGGAGAAAGGGACTCAGTAGAAAAACAGGTCTTACATGATTGGGTTGAATGTGAGGCAGAAGCAAAAATCAGGGATGATACTTGAGTTTTCCGTTGGAGCTGTTGGGTGCCATTTATCAAGATGGTGAAGCGATCACCACTTTTGGGGGAGCAGTGGTGTTTTAAGGTTCTGCTTTTGTATGTATTGAGGGTGCTTCCTAAAAATCCAGGCACCAAAGTTTTGTAGGTAATTGGGTTTGTGAGCCTAGAGCTCAGAGGAGAGCCTCTGGTTTGAGATAGAAATTTGCAGTTGCTAGCATATAAATGATGCTGAATGGCATAAGAATAGATACGTTGCTAAAGAGAAGGTATAGAGATGACAAGGGGTCCTGGCTTGAACCCCAAGGAGCTCCATGAGGAAGAGGTTTGAGAGAAGGGAGGAGAGAGAAAAGGAAAAACTAGAAAGACAAGGAAAACCTGGCTGGAGAGGATGATGTCCTAGGAGCCAGGAGAGGAGAGTGTTTCAAGGAGGGAGTGGTCTAAGGAGGGACTGCTAATGAGAGGCAGTTCATGTTTAAAAAAAAAAAATGGAAGTGAGGGGCACTGGGGTGGCTCACTAAGTGTCTGACTCTTGATTTTAGGTCAGGTCATGATATGACGGCTGTGACCTCAAGCCCTGTGATGACTACAGGCCTGGGGTCAGCAGGGAGTCTGCTTGAGGATTCTCTCCCTCTGCTCCTTCCCCAGTTGGTGCATGTATGCGTGGTTTCAGTCTCAGTCTCTCTCTCCCTCTGAAATCTTCAAAAAATAAAAATAAATAGAAAATTCCAAACCTAGGCAAAAGTAGAGAGACAGTGATCTAGCTGCCATTATCTACTCCTGGTCATTCTTGTTTCCTCTGTCCCTGCCCACTTCCCACCTTCCCAAGCATCATTTCATTACACCCATGAAAACCTCTGTAACTCTCTAAAAGGTAACACTTTTTCAACATAAGCACAGTATCATCACATCTAAAAAACTTAATAGTAACTGTTTCATAACTACTTAGTGGTTGCTCAGTTTCCCCAGTTGTCACAAAATATTTACTTCATAGGAACAGAGCTTCAGAAAACATCCATACATTGCAAATGATTGATACATTTTTAAGGTATTTTTTAAATTTTTAATTTCCTACTCCATGTCTTTTTAAAAAAATTTAAGTTCAATTAGCCAACATATAGTACATTATTAGTTTCAGATGTAGAGATCAGGAATTCATCAGTTGTATATAACACCCAATGCTCATCACATCACGTGCCCTCCTTAATAACCATCACTCAATTACCCCACCCCCCCACCCACTTTCCCTCCAGCAACCCTCAGTTCGTTTCCTAGAGTTCAGCATCTCTCATGGTTTGTCTCCCTCTCTGATTTCTTCCCATTCAGTTTTTTCTCCCTCCCCTATGATCCTCTTCACTGTTTCTTATATTCTACATATGAGTGAAGCCATATGATAATTGTCTTTCACTGACTTATTTCACTCAGCATAATATCCTCCAGTTCCATCCAGGTCGATGTAAATGGTAAGTATTCATCCTTTCTGATGGCTGAGTAATATTCCTGTGTGTGTGTGTGTGTGTGTGTGTGTATACCACATTTTCTATATATATATCAGATCTTCTATATCCATTCATTTGTTGATGGATATCTGGGCTCGTTCCATATTTTGGCTATTGTGGGCATTGCTGCTATAAACATTGGGGTGCAGGTGTCCCTTTGGATCACTACATTTGTATCTTTGGGGTAAATACCTAGTAGTGCAATTGCTGCATCATAGGGTAGCTCTATTTTCGACTTTTTGAGGAACCTCCATACTGTTTTCCAGCGTGGCTGCACCAGCTTGCATTCCCTCCAACAGTGTGAGAGGGTTCCCCTTTCTCCACATCCTCGCCAACATCTGTCATTTCCTGACTTGTTAATTTTAGCCATTCTGACTGGTGTGAGGTGGTATCTCATTGTGGTTTTGATTTGTATTTCCCTGATGCCAGGTGATATGGAGCACTTTTTCATGTGTCTGTTGGCCATTTAGATGTCTTTGGAGAACTGTCTGTGCATGTCTTCTGCCCATTTCTTGACTGGATTATGTGTTTTTTGTCTGTTGAGTTTGATAAATTCTTTATAGATCTTGGATACTAGCCTTTTATCTGATGGGTCATTTGCAAATATCTTCTCCCATTCCGTAGGTTGCCTTTTAGTTTTGTTGACTGTTTCCTTTGCTGTGCAGAAGATTTTTATCTTGATGAAGTCATACTAGTTCATTTTTGCTTTTGTTTCCCTTGCCTTTGGAGACGTGTCTAGCAAGAAGTTGCTGCGGATAAGGTGGAAGAGATTGCCATCTGTGTTCTCTAGGATTTTGATGGATTCCTGGTGTCACATTTAGGTCTTTCATCCATTTTGAGTTTATCTTTGTATATGGTGTAGGAAAATGGTCCAGTTTCATTCTGCATGTGACTGTCCAATTTCCCCAACACCATTTGTTGAAGAGACTGTCTTTTTTCCATTGGATCTTCTTTCCTGCTTTGTCAAAGATCAGTTGACCATAGCGTTGAGGGTCCATTTCTGGGCTCTCTGTTCTGTTCCACTGATCTATGTGTCTGTTTTTGTGCCAGTACCATACTGTCTTGATGAGTACAGCTTTGTAATAGAGCTTCAAGTCCGGAATTGTGATGCCACCAGCTTCAGTTTTCTTTTGCAACATTCCTTTGGCTATTTGGGGTCTTTCTGGTTTCATACAAGTATTAGGATTATTTGTTCCAGCTCTATGAAAAATGTTGATGGTATTTTGATAGGGGTTCCATTGAAAGTGTAGATGGCTCTGGGTAGCATAGCTTAACAATATTTATTCTTCCAATCCATGAGCATGGACTGTTTTTCCATTTCTTCATGTCTTCCTCAATTTCTTGCATAAGTGTTCTGTAGTTTTTAGAGTATAGATCCTTTACTTCTTTGGTTAGGTTTATTCCCAGGTATCTTATGGTTTTGGGTGCAATTGTAAATGGGATCAACTCCTTAATTTCTCTTTCTTCTCATTGTTAGTGTACAGAAATGCAACTGATTTCTGTGCATTGGTTGTCTATCCTGCTACATTGGTGAATTCCTGTATGAGTTCTAGCAATTCTGAGGTAGAGTCTTTTGGGTTTTCCACATAAAATAACGTGTTATCTGTGAAGAGTGAGAGTTTGACTTCTTTGCCAGTTTGAATGCCTTTTATTTCTTTTTGTTGTCTGGTTGCTGAGGCTAGGAATTCTAGTACTGTGTTGAACAACAGTGGTGAGAGTGGGCAGCCCTGTTGTGTTTCTGACCTTAGGGGAAAAGCTCTGTTTTTCCCCACTGAGAATGATATTACCTATGGGCTTTTCGTAGATGGCTTTTATGATATTGAGGTATGTTCCCTCTATCCATACACTGTGGAGAGTTTTAACCAAGAAAGAATGCTGTATTTTGTCAAAAGATTTTTCTGCATCTATTGAGAGGATCATATGGTTCTTGGCCTTTCTTTTGTTAATGTGATGTATCACGTTGATTGATTTGTGGATGTTGAACCACCCTTGCAGCCCAGGAATAAAGCCCACCTGGTTGTGGTGAATAATCCTCTTACTGTACTGTTGGATCCTATTGGCTAGTGTCTTGGTGAGAATTTTTGCAAATATGTTCATCAGGGATATTGGTTTGTAATTCTCCTTTTTGGTGGGGTCTTTGTCTGGTTTTGTGATCAAGGTAATGCTGGCCTCATTATATGAGTTTGGAAGTTTTCCTTCCCTTTCTATTTTTTGAAACAGCTTCAGAAGAAAAGGTATTCTTTTTAAAATGATTGATAGAATTCCCCTGGGAATCCCTCAGGCCCTGGATTCTTGTTGGGAGATTTTTTATTACTGCTTCAATTTCCTTGCTGGTGATGGGTCTGTTCAGGTTTTCTATTTCTTCCTGGTTCAGTTTTGGTAGTTTATAAGTTTCTATGAATGTATCCATTTCTTCCAGATTGCTTAATTTGTTGGCATGTAGTTGCTCATAATATGTTCTTAAAATTGTTTGTATTTCCTTGGTGTCGGTCATACTCTCTCCTCCTTCATTCATGATTTTATTAATTTGGGTCCTTCCTCTTTTCTTTTTGATAAGTCTGGCTAGGGGTTTATCAATCTTATTAATTGTTTCAAAGAACCAGCTCCTAGGTTTGTTGATCTGTTCTATTCGTTTGGTTTCTCTTTCATTGATTTCTGCTCTGATCTTAGTTATTTCTCGTCTCCTGCTTGGTTTAGGCTCTATTTGCTGTTCTTTCTCCAGCTCCTTTAGGTGTAAGGTTAGCTTGTATATTTGAACCTTTTCTAGTTTTTTGAGCACGTCTTGTATTGCTATATATTTTCCTCTTGTGACGGCCTTTGCTCCATCCCAAAGGTTTTGAACAGTTGTGTTTTCATTTTCATTAGTTTCCATGAATTTTAAAAATTCTTTAACTTCTTGGTTGACCCATTTATTCTTTAGTAGAATGCTCTTTAGTCTCCAAGTATGTGAGTTCCACTAAAATTTCCTCTTGTGACTGGGTTCCAGTTTCAAAGCATTGTGGTCTGAAAATATGCAGGAAATGATCCCAGTCTTTCAGTACTGATTGAGACCTGATTTGTGACCCAGTATGTGATCTGTTCTGGAGAATGTTCCATGTGCACTCGACAAGAATGTGTATTCGGTTGGCTTAAGATGGAATGTTCTGTATATATCTGTGAAATTCATCTTGTCCAGTGTGTCATTCAAAGCCCTTGTTTCCTGGTTGATCTTCTGCTTAGATGATCTGTCCATCATTGTGAGTGGGGTGTTAACGTCCCCTAATATTATTGTCTTATTATCGATGTGTTTCTTTAATTTTGTTAATAATTGGTTTATATAATTGGCTGCTCCCAAGTTAGCATAAGTATTTACAACCGTTAGATCTTGTTGGATAGACACTTTAAGTATGATATAGTGTCCTTTTCCTTCTCCTTACTACAGTCTTTGGTTTAAAATCTCGTTTGTCTGATATAAGGATTACTACCCCAGCTTCCTTTTGAAATCCATTAGCATGATACATAGTTCTCCACCCACTCACTTTCAATCTGGAGTTGTCTTTGGGTCTAAAATGAGTCTCTTATAGACAACATATGGATGAATCTTGCTTTTTATCCAGTCTGATACCCTGTGTCTTTTGATTGGAACATTTAGTCCATTTACATTCAGAGTAACTATTGAAAGATGCGAATTTAATGCCATTGTATTACCTGTAAAGTCCCTGTTTTTGTACGCCTCCGTTTCTTTCTAGTCTGTTACTTTTGGGGTTTCTCTTTGCTTACAGGATACCCTTTAATACTTCTTGCAGGGCTGGTTTAGTGATCACAAATTCTTTTGGTTTCTCTTTGTCCTGGAAGCTCTTTATCTCTCCTTCCAGTCTGAATGACAGCCTTGCTGGATAAAGTATTCTTGGCTGCATGTTTTGCTCATTTAGTACCCTGAATATATCATGCTAGCCCTTTCTGGTCTGCCAGGTCTCTGTGGGTAGGTCTGCTGCCAGCTTAATGTTCCTACCCCTGTATGTTAAGGAGCTGCTCGAGCTGGTTTCAGGATTTTCTCCATCTGAAATTTGTGAGCTTCACTATTAGATGTCAGGGTGTTGATCTATTTTTACTGATTTTTCTGAGGGGGGTTCTCCCTACCTCCTCTACTTGAATGTCTGTTTCCTTCCTCAGATGAGGGAAGTTCTCAGCTGTGATTGGTTGAAACACACCTTCTGTTTCTCTCTATTTCTTCTTCCTCTGGGACCCCAGTAATTCTAATATTTTTTCACTTTATGGTATTGCTGATTTCTCAAAGCCACCCCTCCTGATCCATTAGTTGTTTTTCCCTTCTTTCCTCAGCTTCCTTCCTTTCCATCATCTTGTCTTCTTTGTCACTGACCCACTCTTCTGCCTCATTTACCCTAGCTGTTAGAACTTCCATTTTAGACTGCATCTCAGTTAAAGTATTTTTAATTTCAGCCTGATGAGATTGTATTTCTGCACTAAGAGATTCTCTAGTGTCTTTTATGCTTTTTTTCAAGCCCAGTTGGCAACTTTATAGTTGTTATCCTGAATTCCAGTACTGACATTTTAGTTATATCTGTATAGATTAGATCTGTGGCAGAGAGTATTACCTCTGGTTCTTTCTTTTGTTGTGAATTCCTCCTTCTAGCCCTTTTGCCCAGAGAAGAATGGATGAATGAGAGAAAAAAAAATAAAAAATATCAACCACAACTCAAGTGAAATACACACTAGGCAAATCTGAAGAGGTCAGAAACCATAAAAGAAAAGAAAGAAAAAGGAAAAAAGAGAATATAATCTCACAGGTGGACAAAAGTGTGATCCACTTGGTCCTGGGTGTATTTTGGTCTGTTAGAATACACTAAATCCCCAAAATTTTGAAGAAAGCAAACCTTATATATATACAAAAATAAAATTGAATACAGTGTAAGGAAGCCAAAATTGAAGAATATATCCATAGAATATAAATGTAAAAATTAAAGTTAAAAACTTAACAAAAAGTTGGTAAAATAAGAACCTACTTAAAAAGGAAAAAAGAAAAAGGAAAATTTGAAACAAAGCTAAAAGAATTCTGAGAGAAAACCTGTTGTTCTATATACTATTTTCCCCTAGCGCTGGAGTTGTGCAGTTCTGTGTGCTTGGTAAACTTGGTATTCCCTTGATGATACAGCTCGTCTTCTGGGGCAGGGGTTTGCCACAGTGATTCTCACGTGTCTTTGCCCCAGAAGAGTTGCACCACCCCTTGCCAGGGCTCCTGGCTCAGTGTAAGCTGCTTAGAGTCGCTCTTTGTGGCTTTTGTTCCCTGAAGGCTTTCTGTGCTGCTTTAGAGGATAAAAATAAAAATGGCCACACCCTGATCTCCAGCCCTGGAGCTGAAAGATCATGGCCCCTCTCTTCAGTAAGCCCTCAGGGAAAAGCAGTCTTCACTTTGTGTGTGCCAAACTCTGCAGACTCCTGTGGTGTGCACCCCTGCCGATCCTCCCCGGAGAGGAAGGAGGGTTGTCAGTGGGCCTGCCACATGCAGGGCCCCTGCACCTGCGCCACCCCTCCCAGGTGAAGGTGGAGGGTCACTGAGTTTCTGCCCTTTGCAGGGCCCCCACATGGAGAACAGTCACCTGATCGTGCTGCGGTTTGCGGTTTATTGCACACTGAGCTAAGCGCCCTCTCACGGGCTCACTGACCACAGCTGGTTTCCCTACTCCAGTGTGGAGAACTCTGCTGGCTCAGGCACCCATGTTCCTTCTGTGACCCCAGGGACACTGAGGCCACACTGTTCCACCTAGGATTCTGCCCCACTTCGCCACCAGAGCACCTTTCAGTCAGGGATGTCTCTCACTGGAGCAGATTTCTAAAGGTTCCGATTTTGCACACTGGTGCTATATCACTTTCTGATAGCCGGCTTACAGAACCTCCCTACCCCCACTGTTTATATTCTGATATATCCCCTCAGATTCACATCTCCTTACTTCCTACCTTGCAAAAAGTGGTTTCTATTTGTAGAATCCCAGGAATTCTTACATCTCCAGTTGAATTCACAGGTGTTCAGAATGATTTAGCTAAATTCAAGGGACCAGATGAAGTGAGGTTCCCTACTCTTTTGCCATCTTGCCTCCCTCTCCCCACTCCATGTCTTAATTTATTAGTTTCTTGAAGAAACAGTATCATTCATCTTTTGTGCAGTTTCCCGTGGTTCATAATTTGCCGATTGTATCCCTATGGTGTCATTTAACAGCTTCCTCTTTCCCCTGTATTTGTTACAAATTGGCAGATCCAAAGACTTGAGCAGAATCAGGGTTTTATTTCTTTATTTTTCTTTGCACTAGAATACCTTCTAGGTAGTGTCATCACCTGCCATCAGGAGATATGTAGTATTTGTCTCAGGGTGATGTTAGTAGCTATTAATGATGACTGAACCCATTATTAGAGTTTGCAAAATGGTCAAATTCTAAATCTGCAATTCTTCACTAGCTAAAATATTTCTGTTAAGTAAAATATCAATCATTTGGGTATCTTGTCCAATTCTAATTGGAAAGGCAGGATACATGATTATTTTTTTTATCTTCATTTTTAAGGATTTTTGTTATTGTGGTAAGAACACATGAATTTTTACATACATACATACATACATTTATTTATTTATTTATAGAAGGGGAGAGAGAGGTGGGAGAGTGGCAGACAGAGAATCTTAAGCAGGCTCCATGTCCAGTGCTGAGCCCAATGTGGTGCTCGATCCCATAACCCTGAGATCATAACCCTGAGCTGAAATCATGAGTCGGATGCTTAACTGACTTTTTTTTCTTATAATTTTTTATATGAACAATACATTATTAACTACAGGCACAGTGATTTTTAAATTTTTTATATTTATAATTTTTTAAATGAACAATACATTATTAACTACAGGCACAGTGATTTTTAAATTTTAACTTAGGTTTGCATTTATGTAAAACATTTACTTTGTTCCCAAGTGACAGCTACAAAACAAGATGTATGTTTATTCTACCTTCCCTTCCCTCACACCCCAAGCATTCTTTTTTTTTTCTCATAGTTTTCTCTTCCATTTTTTTTTTCCTCCAAGAGAGGGAGGGTGGGGAGGAGCTGAAGGAGAGAGAGAATCTTAAGCTCCATGCCCACCACCCAGGCACCCCTCCATTTCTTTAAAAGAATAAAAAATCACTAGATAGAATTTTGGTGTTGTTACCCAGAGTTACACATTCTGAGAATAGTCAATTCTGAGAGTACTCAGACAAAATCAGTGGCAGAGCACTTAGTCAAATACTTGTTGTGAACTGCATTGCAGTGTCTCTCAGAGTGTCTACTCCCCTCCCCCCTCCCCCCTGGGAGTTTAGGATGGACATGGCATTAACAATACTTGGAGTATTCTGTTGTTTCTACAGTGTTACTGCTCATGTAGCTAGAAACCTGGAAAGAAGCAGCACCATGCCCTTAGTTAAAAATTGGAACTATAGTTTTATATATAAACCATCATGTAAATATAGATTTCTGAGCAAGTACCATTTTCTCTTTCAGTGGACTGAATGATTATTTAAAAATACATATTTTATATATACACACACATGCATATGGCTGATATAGGCTTCTGTAGATATTTGTGTTCTAGGAGAAAAATGGTTTTTGCTTTGGCCATGTATCTGGTACTATAGAATTAAATATGAGAAGTACTTGCAGGGTAGACTCAGAAAAAAAATCTGCTTGATAGGATTTAGTCCTAAAATGTCCGGGGAAGCATATGTCCTTGGCTGACATACTATTTGGACTTCTAGGAGTGCTGACTTAGGAAGTCTTTGCAGAACTTCTTATTGAGGTATTATCTGTCAGAGCTATTGATGTGCCCTTTGTGACATAGTGTGTTATGATAGCCACATCTCCTATTAACAGAGTTTGTTTCTGAACATTAGAGTCACATGTAAAGTTCAGGGTAGTAAAAGGAATCAAAAGGAGTGAGAATCTAAACATTGAAATGAAACCAAATGGATATTTGTGGACTTTGAAGAGTGTTCTTCAGTATTTAATTTGCTCTTGTGCAGAGGACGGGTACCCCATAGTCCATCATCCTTGGACCAGGCATTGGGCTGCTGTGTTTTGAGCTTTCTCTTTGACTTTAGCTGGTTTTGTTTTAATCAGTTTTTCCCTTTTGACATTTTTTGTTTTGTGAGTCAAAATAAGTTTTCCTTTCTTTCTTTTTTTTTTTTTTTAAACCTATTCCTCTGGGCTCAATCTACCTCCGAAAAAAATTAAGCTGTATTCCTTCTGTTTAAGTCATCAATAAGTATAAATGCAAATGGAAAATCCATTTACATTCCTAAATTGTTGCTGATGTTTCTAAGGGATTTAGTGGGAAAGAAAGAAGAACATGGCTTGATTTTATCACATTCAAGAGACTCAAATAACTTTCAGAAGTATAAAATGAATTTCTACCAAGATTTGTAATACTCAGTATTTTCCATGAGTTACTCTGTTCCGTATTCTAGAGTCCTTTATATAAATAAAAGTGTTCATTTACAAGCCTTTTTTTTTTTTTTTAAGCTATGCACTTTGATTTTTAGTACTTACATTGTTTTGGTAGTTAATAAACTGTTGGGGAAAACTTCAGCTTAACTGTCTTTTTTTTCAGATTTGAAAGGAAGTACTAAGATTCCATTAGATACATGTATGAACAATACCAATAGCTCTTATATTGTTGGTATAGTAGCAAACAGTGTTATATAATAGGGATCTACTGATCAGACCTTCATTTCTCTAGGGAATATATTTGAGGGCTATGTAGGAGATTATTGGCTTTTTGCCAATTTGCATATAGGTAGAGGAAAGGATGGAAATGGTTTAAAAACACTTAACTGTGTCAAAGTGTTTTCTGTGGGTGGTCTCTGTTCACACATACCCACCCTCTTACTCTAGTTGACTCATTTCTTCACATTATTGAGAGAGAAATCTCACTAGTTCTCTTCAATTTATGGATTGAACTTCTCTGACAGAGGTAACTTTGTGGAATTATTACTGTTCCAGAATGGGGACATTTCATTGGGTAGGGTTGACTGTGAAGGGCTACAGGTGGGGTTAGTCAAGCCTATAGATGGTAGAATCCTAAGTGACTACCTCACAGTGTAGGTCAGGAGTTGGGCAGGAACTTGCAGTTCTAATGAGTTAGTGTTCTTTGTTTTGGAAAGCTACAACTGAAGTAGTTGATTTCTTTTTAATTGAAATTGAGTAAGAGGTCGAGTATAGGGCAATTCCTAGCTCTCTCAAATGTACTTGACCATGTTACAGCCAGGCTCTGACCTCTAGCAGTAGGTGGGGGTGGCCCAATCTTTTCATTTTGGGAGGTGATTTGTCAAGGGGTAGTACACCGATAACAGTGTATGGGAACCTGGTGGAACCTTAGAAAACCTCCAGAATGGGGATTGGACGTGAGGTTGATGCGTGGCTTTCTGGGAGACAGGTGGTGACCCCCCTCCCCATGCTTAATTATTGAGTACTGAGCATGTGTCTATTTTTTTTTTTTTAATCGGTAGGGGGTATCCTGGGGATTTAATTAAAAATGTAACCAGGAAACATGAGAACCACTCTCCACTCAGTTCTTTCATGTTATAGATGATGAAACTCAGGCCCAGAGAGATGAGAAGCCATACTTCAGATAATTTTTCTGAGTTATCAGAAAAATCTGGATTAGGGTTTCTCTTACTCCTTGTCCATCATATCTATGGGCACACTCACTTTATGGACCATTACCGAAAATGTGGCTTCCTAAATTTAGTTCTTTTAGACTGTCAAGTGGAAGGGAAGACAGGCCAGTTAGATTCTCATAATGAGGAGGAGAGAGCGTGACTAGGCCAATGCTGCTTTAATATGATGAACACTGAGCTGGGAGTGGTATTGGGCAGTTGAGAGTTGCAAATTTATTTATTTCAGTTTGATGATTTTCAACTCCATGTGTTCACTGTCCTAGCCAGTGGAACTTGGTTAGAGAAGCTGTTGTCTGCTTTAACTCACTCAGTAAATGTCTGCATGTGAGAAGAGACTTGGATACGGTTTTTTTTACCCCCAAGTAGTTAAGTGTCTTGAAAGCACTCTTATTATACTTGCTTAGCTGCCTCTTCATTGTTAAAAAAGTGAGGGCAATTTAGGACTAAAGTTACGTGATTTTGTAATAATAAACAATTTGGAACTGCTTGGAATTCTCTGGCAGCATTTGTAATTCTCTTTTGAATTTTTCACTTTTCAAATGTTGATAATCTTTGTTTTATTCTTCAAATTCTAGTCTGTTTCACCTTTCTTCCCCTTTCCTCTTCCTCTGGTAGGACATTGGTCGCAGATTTGATATTTTCTCCAACTTGGGTTTTAAGATATTTTACAGAGAAAAAATTTTTTTTATTCTTGTAAGGCTTAAGATAGTTGTATTTTTGTTCTATATGGTTAATGCTTTGATTTTACTCTAACAGGTTAAAATGTTCCTGAAATGGGATTCATGGCATAGAGATTATAAGGCCTGTGCTAACAGTCGAAACAATATACCTTTTTTTGTACATCCTCCCGCTACCCATTGTTTGGCATTCATTCCCTCCAGAACATGCAGTGGATAAATCTTAAAAACCCTTCTTTCTGCCATTCAGTCAGATATTGGGATGTGCGATCTTTTTGGTCATTAATCATTGATAAAGGATATACTTTTAAAATGTTCTGTAATAAATCATTTTGACAGGTTTTAGAGCCGAGCATTTATAGGGATGCCATTGGTTATAGGCAGACATCAGAAATTGAATTGTGACAGCAACGTATTTTTAAAATCTCAATTATAGACTCTGATTATAATCCTTCTCTTCTTTCAAGGCAGAGGCCATGAGCATCTCTAAGTGCCAGAAATTCTCATTTGTCACCTTTAAAAAGGTGACGTTCTATACCACTTGTCATTTTTGCTTATGTAGAAATAGCAAAAACATAGTGATAAAGTGTAAATCTGGTAGAATTTTCCAGAAAGCTAGTATTACTAATTTAGAGAATATCGTGTTCATTATCTATGTTCATAGAGATAATATTAATTTCTTTGTTAATCTGTTTGAACACCAAGTATTAGAAAATCATTCTACCCTTTATTTTCCATTTAGCTCCATTTCATGTTTTGCTTATTCCTCAGCTTCATTGGATGATGTCAGCAGTGCCACGAAACCATTGATATGTGATAATGTGATGAAACCATTTATCACAACTATAAGAAGAGGCCAAATAACTCGATAATGCTGTAGCCCCAAGCAGCTGCCCTAGCTGGCAGAAGCAAATGTCAGACTTGAGATGGACGTCATATTTCTTCATAATGTCTCGGCTTAAAGCCTATAACATTTAAAAGCTTGTCATTATTAATGTGATTGAAAATTTAAATGATTTTTAATAGAACCTTTAAATAAGGTGTCCAATTTAGCTGTTTCTCTAAGTCACTCTTACTAATTTCAACCTTGGCTATTTGCCCTCTGCTTGCAAATGTAATATTACATCAATTAATTTTTTTTTCAGTATACTTAACTGCCATTGTAGGACTAAGGTTTGGGATTATGAATGTAAGTGCTTCCTAAACACATTTCTAAATGATCTTCATATACTGAATCCCTGGCCAAGTAAGCTGCCTCTTATAACCTGTGTCCCCATTCTCTTCTAAAAAAAACTTGGATGTTTTTCAAAAGTTTGGTTCCAGGATCACTACTGGGACGTTGTTTAAATATTTTGTACTTTTGTAACAAATTATAAAATCTTCAAAGAATTGGTGAGTTGGAAGAGCCTTCTCCAAACTGAGTTATTCAGACCTCTGATTGACCCTCTCCTCCCATTCCCAAGTGTCTTCCCTGTCCTTGAGTTCAGTATCTAATTTCAAAATATCTAATAAAGCATTTTTACTGAATGACTTAGCCTTTGTTCCTATGGATTTTTTAAAAAATTGTTATCTAATTTTTTGTTTACTTTTATGTATACTGAAGTTTGAAAGTTTTTCGTAAGCTAACCAATTTGTGAAACATTATTTAGAACTATCTGCAGGGTTTTAAATAAGGAAAAAAAAAAAGTTAAAATGCCCGAATAATCTAACTGGCCTAAGTGGTTTATAGTTTGAATACTTAGTGTCTATATAACCAAACAAAATTCAAATGGCACGGGGTGACAGATATCAGGCTCCCTTAATGTAACATAGGAGGCGAAGGTCCGTTATATACTCAACGTGGCTAACTCCTGTGTCTATAGCCACTGGTGGGCTATACTTGCTTCTTGAGAATTTACTGGACCATTCATTTTTCATGCCTCTGCCTTTGAAGTCTTAAACATGAACGGAAAAGGCTAAATTTTTGAGTTGAACTTGAGAAATACACGGGTCAAGGTAGGAATTTGAGCTAAGCCTTATAACTTCATCTTAGTTACATCTGATAAGACATTTGCATATTGATCTGCAATTTGAGGGAAATGTCTGCCTTTTAGTGGTTAATGTAGCTCGTGTGTGTGTGTGTGTGTGTGTGTGTGTGTGTGTGTGAGAGAGAGAGAGAGCATGAGAGGGAGAGAACGAATTGCGCTTAGTGTATACATGCTATTTCAGACTTGGTGGCAGTGTGTGACTTTGGCCATAATATTTCTGAAAATTTTAATTCTGAAGCTACTTTTTGTTATAGGTCCATAGCATTTTAAGGAATCTTTACTTAGTTATTTTTACTAGAGTTTGCTGTGCTATGATTAGAACGAGAAGATCTGGGAAAGTTGAACTTGGCGTGGCGGAGATTCAGCTGAGCAGAGAAAATATTTGGTGAAAAAAGAATCAAATATACAAGATGCTCAAGAGTAAAGTCTAGCAAAAGCAAGAAAACAAAGCAGTGGGCCTGTTTTAGATCTCTTCCACAGTTTATATTTCGGTTTTTGTACCGGAAATGCCTTAGGTATGTATTTAATGGGAGCAAAGAAAGGTAGTAATGATTTGGTGATGTAACTTCCTTTTCTTTTAAAAAATTAAATGATTATATCCTGTCTGTGGCATTCCTACTGAGTTTTTTATACAAATATCGGAAGAAAATGGTCTTATTAATTTTAATATTTCATTGCAGGCTAACAGTCTTCAGAAGAAGAAATTGGTGCTTGATTGAACTGTATCTTGAGATACTTTTAAGTGAGAGCCTTGTCAAATATTTTATTTTCCTTCTGTGTTTCAGTATTTGAATTGTCATGTAGTGGGATGAATTTAGTGTGCTTGATTTACCAGTGTGGCTAAAAGGAAGTTGCTTTTTACATTATTTGCAGGATAGTCATACTTGTAGAATTAATTCTTAAAGCAAAAATCTAGAGCAAGAGTTGTATGAATTGGGACAGTTGAAATTAAAAGACTACGTTTTAGAATACCTTTGTATTTCATTTTTTCCACTTAAAATTGCTTTTCTTAGCTGGGTAATTTGGCCCTACTTTCCTAATTTTAAGTAATATTTTTGTACTTTGGATTTCAAAAAGAATATAAAGAATGTGGTGTTCTACATGTGTGCGCATTCTCCGGTTGGGAGCACAGGGCGTTCTTTGCTTTTGGGATGCAATGTTTCCTGGAGGCCCTGGCTCAAATACTGAATTAATCCACTTGGATGCCATCCCAGTTATAGACAGTACTTGGGCATAAATGCTCTTAGGAAATGCTGAGTGAACTTCAGCTGTTGAGTTTTGTTTCTGGGACATGTTCAGGGTTGTCTGGCAGGTAAATGGATAAAACATCAAAGAAGAGGCAGGAACAATGGCAGTCATCAGTGAGCACAAATGTTGGACCAGATGCTGTGCTTATCCATAGGCTTGCATAGATGAATAGGACCTCTACCTCTGAGCAAGCCCTGCCTGATACAGGAGGAGCCGAAATGGGCTGTACTGTCATCCAGTTGATGTTTCAAGGCCAGCTGTGATGCATTTGGATCTACATACCTGGCAAATCCTGCTCATTTTTTCCTGCATTACCTTTCTTTTTTTATTCTAGCAGCCTTCATTATTTAGCAGAGAATTAGTTACCTCTAATTGAACTGTTGGAGTAAGCTCAGACCTCTGAGCTGAAAAGCCTTCTCCGATATCCATGGACTGGCTTGGATGCCTTTTTGCTGTGCCCTTGTCCCTTCCCCAGCCCCTCAGCACCCTAGATTGTGCTCCCTTGTTCCTCCCTGTTCCTCCCACCTGTTCCTCCCACCTCTTCTTCCCACCAGTCATGAGCATGTTCAGTGCTGCTCTCATTTTCCTGCTGAATCCACAGTGCATAGTAGGACCAAATAAATTCTTGCTGAACATGCCTTTCAGGTCATCCCCCTTACATGTCGCAAGGTCAGTGCTACTGTTCACTATGCTGTTGGAACATGTCCTTTTTATCAGTCTCTCAGTTGTTGCCCATCGACATCTCACTTTCAGGGCCTATACCAATTTAGTAGTTTGGTTTTGTCTTTAAATGCCAGTCTTTCCTTTTCTGAGAGACTAATTGAACTCCAATTTACCACGTGTTTCAGTCATTCATTGCCACAATGGCATGGGATCACTAACTCTCATAAATAAGCTTATTGAGTGCTCAGACGCTGGCTTCTCCTGGGTGACTGTGGATTGGCTGGTCTAGGAGGGGCTCTACTGGTGGCCCTGCCTCCATCTGAGGTCTGGCTGGACTTGTCTCCTGCTGTGAGTTGACCTCAGGTCTGCTGTGGAAGTGCTCATTTTGGGGCCCCAGGCTGAAATGGTGGGGACCACGAAGAAGCATTTCTAAAGGCGAGAGAACACTGACCAGCTCTCTGGAAGAAAAGATAAGCCCGGATTTGTAGCATTTGCCCATTTCTGTGGTGTACATCCTATCATGGCTGATTTTGAGCTACAGGTATGACGTCACCAGGAAGCACACCACTAGATGGTATTTTTCATCACACAGATAGAATAGGAAACCTCAAAAACACATGTAATAGTAATAAAATAATTAGGAAGTTAGGAAATTGAGCACCTTTGTTCTTTTTTTAAAATTTTATTCTATTATGTTAATCACCATACATTACATCATTAGTTTTTGATGTAGTGTTCCATGATTCATTGTTTACCTATAACACCCAGTGCTCCATTCAATACATGCCCTCCTTAATACCCATCACCAGGCTAACCCATCCCTCCACCCCCCCCCTCTAGAACCCTCAGTTTCTTAGAGTCCACAGTCTCTCATGGTTCGTCTCCCCCCTTCAATTTCCCCCCCTTCATTTTTCCCTTCCTACTATCTTCTTCTCCTTCTTCTTTTTTTTAAACATATAATGTATTATTTGTTTCAGAGGTACAGATCTGTGATTCAACAGTCTTACACAATTCACAGAGCTCAGCATAGCACATACCCTCCCCACTGTCTGTCACCCAGCCACCCCATTCCTCCCATCCCCCACCACTCCAGCAACCCTGAATTTGTTTCCTGAGATTAAGAATTCCTCATATTAGTGAGATCATATGATACCTATCTTTCTCTGATTGACTTATTTCGCTCAGCACAATACCCTCTAGTCCTATCCACGTCATTGCAAATGGCAAGATTTCATTCCTTTTGATGGCTGCATAATATTCCATTGTATATATATACCACATCTTCTTTATCCATTCATCTGTGAATGGACATCTTGGCTCTTTCCATAGTTTGGCTATTGTGGACATTGTTGCTATAAACATTGGGGTGCACATACCCCTTCGGATCCCTACATTTGTATCTTTGGGGTAAATACCCAGTAGTGTAGTTGCTGGGTCGTATAGTAGCTCTATTTTCAACTTTTTGAGGAACCTCCATAGTGTTTTTCAGTGTGGCTGCACCAACTTGCATTCACACCAACAGTGTAGGAGGGTTCCCCTTTCTCTGCATCCTTGCCAACATGTGTTGTTTCCTGACTTGTTAATTTTAGCCATTCTGACTGGTGTGAGGTGGTATCTCATTGAGGTTTTGATTTGGATTTCCCTGATGCTGAGCGATGTTGAGCACTTTTTCATGTGTCTGTTGGCCATTTGGATGTCGTCTTTGGAAAAATGTCTGTTCATGTCTTCTGCCCATTTCTTGATTGGATTAGTTGTTCTTTGGGTGTTGAGTTTGATAACTTCTTTATAGATTTTGGATACTAGTCCTTTATCTGGTATGTCATTTGCAAATATCTTCTCCCATTCTGTCGGTTGTCTTTTGGTTTTGTCGACTGTTTCTTTTGCTGTGCAAAAGCTTTTTATCTTGATGAAGTCCCAATAGTTCATTTTTGCCCTTGCTTCCCTTGCCTTTGGCGATGTTTCTAGGAAGCAGTTGCATCGGCTGAGGTCGAAGAGGTTGCTGCCTGTGTTCTCCTGTAGGATTTTGATGGACTCCTGTCTCACATTTAGGTCTTTCAGCCATTTTGAGTCTATTTTTGTGTGTGGTATAAGGAAATGGTCCAGTTTCATTCTTCTGCATGTGGCTGTCCAATTTTCCCAACACCATTTGTTGAAGAGACTGCCTTTTTTCCACTGGACATTCTTCCCTGCTTTGTCGAAGATTAGTCGACCATAGAGTTGAGGGTCCATTTCTGGGCTCTCTCTTCTGTTCCATTGATCTATGTGTCTGTTTTTAGCACCTTTGTTCTTAATATAATTTATTTTTAAGTTTATGTAACTTAATTTTTATTAATAGATATGTTTAACAACTGACCTGTACATTTCTGAACCCTTAACAATCCATTTTCCTGAGGTTAACACAAATACATAGTGTGCAAGAAAGATCAGAACTGCCACATTGTCACTCCTGTATACATTCCATTGGTCAAAGGGAGTCTTAGGACAGAGCTCAGAGTCTGTGGATGGGAAAGCCTGCTGCCTCTGGAGGGAGGACCTGCACACTCACATGGCACATAGCTTGGTAACAGCGGGGAGAAGAATCTGTGCCTGTGAGTTAGTCTATCAAACATGTTGCCTACTGGCCATGTCATATACTGGAATGTTATCTGTATTATGTGTGAACTGCATTTAACCCTATCTCTGGAAAGCTTAAACCCCACTTCCTATGGGAGAACCTTGGATATAAATTCCATTAGCAGATTTGCTTAAGATAATTTTAAGTGCCATACAGTGTAAAAGCTGTTATTCAGGAAAAATTTGGGGTTATAAAACGAAATCTGAGGCACCTGTGTGGTTCAGTCGGTTAAGCGTCTTCCTTTGGCTCAGGTCATGATCTCAGGGTCCTGGAATCGAGCCCCACATTGGGCTCCCTGCTCGACAGGGAGTCTGCTTCTCCCTCTCCCACTCCCCCTGCTTGTGCTCCTGCTCTCGCTATCTCTCTCTCTCTCTCTCAAGTAGAGAAATAAAATCTTCAAAAAATAAAATGAAATCTGATTTTCTTCTCTGTGTGTTATGAGGCCGTGTCTGGCAGCTATAGATACAAAATTGATGTTTCCTAGTAGACTGGCTGCTCCTTTATCATTAAGTATATTCTTCTATGCTTAATTTTTTCTAAAGACTTTGTCTGATATTACTGTTCAATCTTAATCTCCCTTTATGTTTTGGCCCCGTGTGTCCTAAGTACCACCAATACCTTCATAATATTTGTTAAAGTTTTTTTTGACGGTTGATAGACTACTATTGTTACCACTGATGAGCTAATTAGATAAATTTCAGATGTATTAGATGATAGTGGATAAAAATAGATTACTTTTATTTAAAACAAGGAAGGTCTTAAAAGGGGTTTTTAAAAAACCTACTTTACTATGGGCCCAGATAGAATTTTTTTAAAACCTTAAATAATATTTTATAAATTGCATTTACATTATTGTCTTATCTGTTGTTCTGCAACCCATGAATCCCCAAATCAGCAGCTTAAAATTTAAACATTTATTATCTTTCAGTTTCTGGTGATCAGGAATCTGAGTGTGGCTTAGCTGGGTGCCAGGTTTTTTGTAAGTGTATTACAGTTGAGGTGTCAGCCAGGTCTGCAGTCTCACCAGAATCCTCAGCTGAGAGGGCAGCCACTTCCCAGCTCATCATGGACTTGCTGGCAGGCTTCAGTTCCTGGTGGTTGTTGGACTGAGAGCCTCGCTTCCTCATTGGCAATTAGCCAGAGAACTCCCTCAGTGCCTCCATACATGGGACCTCTCCAATGGGGTTGAAAGTCACAGTCTTTTTCTGACATGATCTTGGAAGTGATGCCCATAGTGTTTGCCATATTCTGTTCATGAGGAGCCAGTCACTAAGGTCCAGCCCACTTTTAAGGGGATGAATTACACAAGGGCATGCATAAGAGGGGGTGGTGATTGTTGGTGGCTATTTTAGTGGTTTGCTTACCACAATTATATTGTTGTATCTGGCAGCCTATTTTTAAGATAATGAAGTAATGGATTGGAGAGGTTAAATTCTTTGTTTCAAGGCCAGGATGGCAGCATACACTGTAAGTGTTCTTCAGCTTGGATTCTTTTCAATCCCGGAAGACAAAATGAAACAATGAGATCTAAGTAGTGCTAGGATGTAAACTGCAAGAAGGAGGTGTTCATTGTTCCATATCACCCTGCAAGGTGTCAGAAATAAAATCAGGATTGCATAACTGTGTGTACTGATGATTGATGAAACAACAAACACTGTATCACTTTTGTAGCTCTCCTTGTTCTTCTAGTTTCCTTTGTGTGTATTTCCTCAGCTACAGAGATACAGTACAATATAACAAACACATTTAAATAGTTTTCAAGCTTGAAAATAAGCCATCAGCTTAGATTATTTCTCTTGATGCAAGCTTTTAAAAAATGGTTGCTCTCTATTAGCTGAATCAAGAAGAGTAAAGTAATATAACCGATTTGTGACAAAGCAGTTACAGTTAATTTTGTCTTTATTTCTGACCAAGGTATACAGAAAAATAGGGTAAATATCCACAGATATCCATTTATCTACCTAAATAGCCATGGTGCCTAAGAAATAGAATTCAATCTTGAATGCAAACTGAGAGATAAGGACATAGTACTCCTATTTTTTTGACAGATAGTTCTTTGGTCATAGTAGGTCCTAAGAGTCTAGTTCCCTGAGTGGTTTTTTTTTTTTTTTTTTTTCTTTTTTTCCTTTTAATACTATGTTTGGTTTTGGAGATTTGTGCGTAAACTAGTATTACCTTTCACTTTATTTAGGTTCTTTTAAAAATTTGTTCAAGGAAAACTTTTATTTTAGGCAAGTGCTACCGTTGCTTGCTTCTCTATTCTGAGTACCAGTTTTGTCTTGTTAGGGGGGATCTGATCCCTTTGAGAGTCCATGTGGCTCTGTTCTTTAGCACATCTTTAGGGAGCAGTTCATGTAGAAATCTATGGTTGTTCAAAGGGGCAGAGCTGTGCTAGGTTCATCACAGATTTTCAATAGTTCATGCTTAAGATCAACCTCACCGAACTAGTGTTAAGCGTTAGCAGTTGCTCTAAGGACTTAGCATGTGTCATTAACAGTACTGTATTGTTCTCACCTCCTAGGCGTGTAGAATACATTGATCTGGGGCCAGAAATACATGTAACTGCAAATCCCACTAAAACCCAGTAATTTCTTCCTTTTTGCTTTTCTTCTCCTTTTCTAACATTGAGGTGGCCTTTGTGGGAACTTGCAGATTTCAGTTTGTTACTTCTCTGTTCTCAGTATTGTTACCCTCGGGACCAACAAATCTTTGTTGGTTTCTTGTCTCTACTCCTTTGTTTGGTACCTAGTTAAGTGTCACTGGTAGGCTTATGTCCCAGTGCCAACATCCTGCTCCCCACCAAAGCTGTGAAGGCTTTCTTGACCAAGGCATCAAATATAACAACTTCTTTATTGCAGTCAAGGCTCCTCCTAATCTGGCCCTTTGTCATCTGTTCCCCGGTTCCACACCCGCTCTCCTCAGCGGTGTGAGTCTGCATGTCATTTCTGCACAGTCCAGGCTTATTCGCGTCTCCTTCCTTGGCATGTGCTCTGCCAGCTTTGTCTCACTGTGGAATGCCATCTGCTCTCTTTTCCAGCCCTGATTTAATCCTTCCACCAAACCCCAGTGTGAGTCCCACTTCATCCGTGTGACTTTCTCTGATGGCTGTGGTGGTTCATTCATCTCTTCCAGTCATGGTTCCTTTCCTATTGGGTAGCTTATAATCTATACCATGCCTTTTGTGTATTTTTCTCTGGTTAGTGTGTCTTCTTTCTCAAAAAAAATTGTAAGTTTATGAAATTCTAACCTTCCCAAATAAAATTGGTCCTAAATTGTAAGTTCTGTTTTGGAGGGCCATATCTGTTTTGTTTTTTTTCCTCATAGGGCCTGACCCAAAGCACACAAGCATCTCAGATGCCACTGAGTGATTCAATACATACATAGGGAATACTGTGTGTTCTCTGAGACATTGTACTAGATCATTGGCCTACATTGATGAATGAATGAATAAAGTCCCTATCCTCATGGGGCTTGCAGGCTGGTCAAGGAGGCAAGCATTACATAAATAATGTGGTAAATGCTAGGAAGGAAATGGTGTGCTATGTACGGAAGAATAGGGGGACCTCTCTGGGAGATAAGGTTTAATAAAGTACTAATGTTAAAAAAACAAACAAGTACAGGATACTTTGTTAGGCATCCAGAAGGGAGAGTAGTATCCATTAAACATCTAATACCCTTACTCTTGTTAAAAAGGCAACCAGAGGTGGTTTGATTCTAAGGGACTGCTTGCTGTGGGTAGATAATCTCTCAGGGAGCTTCATGAAGGGATGGAGGACCCAGGACCCAGGAATGCTGATGGGGTGGTCAGAGGAGAGACAGGAAAAGGGGCCTTGAGGACATAAGCAGTGCTGTAGGAGGTGCTGCCTTGTGACTTTTGATCCAGAGAAGAGATGAAGGGGCGAGGCAAAGGACAGATGGACAGACAGATAAGATAGAAAAAAAAATGAAAGGTTTAATTGTAGATTTTTTTTTTTTAGTACTACTTAAGTAGCAAAGTTAGAAATAGGGTTAGAGAAAAGAATAACTTAATCATTGTATCAACATACCATTTTATTAGAACAAATAAACTTTCACTTTGCTGGTAGGTGGCTTTATTTGGAATTGTATTTTTTTTTTTAAAGCAGGAAACAAGATTCTGCAGGGACATAAGAGAATCCTACAAAATTAGATATGGAAATTTTGGATTGCTAAGATGTGCTTTCTCTTGATCATAAGATGTTTAGTGACTGAGTGAATACTTGACAATTTTCTTTCATTTATTTCCTTTTTGAAGGAATTTCTAAACATATTCAGGTCTGTCAACTTAATTACATTGATATTATAGGTTTTGATGAAAATCTATACAGTTCTGATTATATTTCTTTCAATAGCAATAATAATGGCTAGTACTTATTGAGTGCTTTAGTAAATGCTAGTCATTGAGCTAAATGCTTTATATTCGTTACTTGATTTAACCTTCACTACACACGGTAACATTGTGAGGTAGACATGCTTTCAGTCCTTTGAATTAGCTCACACATATTGCACTGAAATTGAAGTCTTAGAACTTTGTTGTTAAATGCTTCAAAACGGTCTTCAGCGTTAGGGTATTAATGCTTTCATTAGAAGATTGCTACACTTGAAAAATAGGTCTTAAGTTTAGAAGTCCTGGAACTTTGAAAAAAGAATAGGCTTCAGCATTTCGTAGCTGAGGGAGCTGAGGGACAGGAAAGTAAAGTGATTTATTCAAGTAGTGCAGCTGGGTGGTGGCCTAGCTGAACCTAGAAGCCAGGAACTTTGTTCCCAGCCAGTAACAAGGGAAAGAGACCATTTTAGGAACTGGAAGTTACTGCAAGGAGCAGTGAGCAGTAACCTGGATGTTAAGAGACTCCATTTCTAAGATAATTTGCCAAAACCCAATGATCTTCATGCCGGGGCCACTTTTGGTCCCAAGTTTATTTTTCAGGAAAGCAGTCTTGGATTGGCTCCAGCCTGCCCTGCAGCAAACCCTCAAATCAGGGTGCTCTGAGAGAACACAAAGAAAGCACTCTGAGTAGTTTCTCTCTCAAGGAGCTTATGCCCCAGTTTGAGAAACAGGATGATCGCTTTGTGATTATTCTACACTTCTGTGCCATTATGCAGTGTAAAGCCCCTGTGTGTTAACATTCATGCTGTGGGATTGGCTTATTAACAAACAGGCCAGCGCACCTAAGTATGCTAGTCCTTATGCTGAGTGCAAAGAGTGGCATGATTCAGAACTAACATTGTGTTTAAAAATGTACACACACAAAAACCATTAGCAGTAAGTCTTTTTTTTTTTTAATTTGGAAAATATTTGTTGATAATTTAAGCCCTTAGAAATGTAATGGCTTTAGTAATCATTAGTGGCGTTTGAAAAGTTGGGAATGGCATTTTTTTAAAAAAGATTTATTTATTTATTTTAGAGGGGCTGGCAGGGCTGGGTAGGGCAGGGAGTGGGAGAGTCCTAAGCAGACTCCCTGCTCAGCGGGGTGGGCTCAGTCCCATGACCTTGAGTTCATGACTTGCGTCAATACCGAGAGTTGGATGCTCAGCCTGGGAATGGCATTTTGTAGAATTTGAACCAAGAACGTGGTAAGGATGAAAGTGGTACCTGTGGCTTATCAGAGGCTTGCTGGAGGTAGCCACTAATGGGTCAGTGCATGGGGCTAAGACCTCTGGACAAGGGGCCATTTGAGGGTAGAGACCTTTCTGCTTTGTACTTAATAATGGGCTGCTGCATATCAAATATTGCTCAGGGGTTTTCCTTCATATTTTTGTTAACCCTGCAATATGAATGCTGTATGTATGTTACCTTTTGTAAGATTTGTCTTCTCTAGCATATTTTCCTCAGAAATTGCCTGTTTGCTTGCTGATGAGGTTGGGAATGTTGTTAAATCCTCTTTCATTATTTTCTGCATTTAACCCTTTTCCATTTATTCAGTAATTGGAATAGCTTCCTGGGTATGTTAACTCTGTTTAACAGTGGAAAATCAGCTTGTGCGTATCACCCATCAGTCGCAGGGTTATCTGGTCTTTTATAATTGGGGAAGAGGAAGCCCTGAGGAATAGTGATGAGAAGACAGTGTGGGTGGGATTCTAGATTCAACTGAAGAAACTCTGATAACCTCCCTTGATTAGGTTCACTGGTTTTATCCATGTAATGGAGAGGTCGTTCTCAGATTGTCTGTTTTATTGGCTAAAATAATTGCTTTTTGCATTGCAAGTGCATCTTCTTGCTTATATGACTGGACTTCATGAAAAAAGAATACCTCTCACTTTTAAAGTACTCTGAAGTCTTAGGCTCACATACATTTTATAAATTACCAAATGAAATGTTTTCCTTTTCCAGTGTTTTGGAAAGGAAAAATGCTTTTGTTTATACTTGTGAGACCTAATTCTTGGTTATATAATGCATTTAAGTTCAAATATTGGGTATATTGGTTTCATTTTTCCTAAGCAAAATTGTATTTTGAAAGCCCACATACCTTATTTTGCAGAGTAGTGTCCAATACCTCTTGATTTCATGTATTTTTGCAGTTGTAAATATTATCCACCATATTTCTAAGAAGATTCATAAAGGGAAGAAACTTAAAAGAAAAATGTTCCCCAAAAAATGTTTGTTCCAGAGGTTTTATAAATAATTTCTACCTTATAGACTGATTGCTGATCACCTGCATGAAACTGATCTGTCTTTGCCTTTTATTAATGATTGAATTTATGCACTTTTCATTATTGTTTTGGTATTTGGATGTCCAACCTAAATCAATAGCCTATCTAGGTTACTGGGTGACAAGCATGGATAAAAATTATCATTGTCTTAACAGAGGACAGTGTCTTATCACCAAGGAGAATATCTTCAGGGTCTCTAATAGGTTAGCAGTCTGCAGACTGATTGCAATTGGACAATGCCCAGATACTCCTTAATATTCTAATTGTATCCTCATAAAATAAATATAATGCTACCCTAATATTGCCTGGAGAAGAAATTGCATATTCTGTTTTAATATGCTGATAATCTATTTCTCCCTGATTCAGTAGCAGTATTTTTCTTCAGCATTTTATAACAAAGTTAAATCGGTATTTGTAGTATAATTCCCCATATACATTTCCAGTTAATCGAATTTTGCTTTTGTAAATGTATGGTCCTGAATGAAAGATGCATGTGTAAGTACTATCAGCAAGGGAAGTTTAATTTCCATTCAGCTGGAGTTCTGCTCATTTCTATACGCTCTTTCTTCCTCCTTTGCTGCCTGTCGTTTTCCTTGTTAACCATGAAGATGATGGGAAAATGTGCCTTGCTTACTGATGGGTGTGTAGGTTCTTTAGTTCTATCCCAAATGTGATAAAACATAGAAACAGTTAAACAATGGAAACCACCCCCACAGGAGAAAGCAAAACAGAAAATAAAAGAGGAAGGTTAAAAAGTTGAAGGATACTTTGTTAAAATTCTCTCTTGTCGGGCGCCTGGGTGGCTCAGTTGGTTAAGCGACTGCCTTCGGCTCAGGTCATGATCCTGGAGTCCCGGGATCGAGTCCCGCATGAGTCTGCTTCTCCCTCTGACCCTCCCCTCTCTCATGTGTTCTCTCTCATTCTCTCTCTCAAATAAATAAATAAATCTTAAAAAAAAAAATTCTCTATTGTGCTCTTGTATGGGGGAAATGGGTTTGTGTTAAACTATGCAAAGAGTGATTGCATACCTATTTAGAACCTGCATATAAGCATTTATTTGATGGGCACTAGTAAGTTTTGGATTATCTGTTTGCATTTTTCAGTGCAAGGGGCTGCTGCTGGGGCTGCCACTTTCAAACCAGTTCATCACATCTGAAGATCAGTATTAATTGGAATATGTACGGTGTATAGATAGAGCCGAGGAATAGGCATAGATGAATCCTGGCTACATTATTCCACTTTTTAAATTTGCATTATGATGGTGATTAGCATAACAATAAAATTTAAAATAAATAAATTTGCATTATGAAATACATAGGTGAAATCTTTGGTTTTTAGTCATAACTATGAATATATCCTTGATTTTGCAGCTAAACCTTTTACGTGGGCCTTTCTAGATTAAAAAGGAATGTAGTTTCATTCTGGAGAAAACAAAGGCTCACAAAGACTGGCCTATTTCCAACCAGATTTTATGTAAGTTAAACTGTTAATTGTAGAATGATTATGGGTTCCCCCCCCTTTTTAAATCAATATCAAATTAAACCTAAGCAAGTGGAATTGTCAAGGCAACAGCTAGCATATAGTCCTTCAAGAAAACACGGTAGTGAAAGAGAACTAGTAACTGATTTTTTTAAACTGAACTTGAAGAAAAAGTGGTCTTTTGTGAAAAAGCATTGTGAGCCTGCAGGGTGTGGTGGAAAAAAGCCTGGTCTTTGAGTCCAGGCACTGTCTTCTCTGGGTCATTCATTCTCTGACCGTTGTGTACTCCTTGCTGTGGCTCAGAGTGGCAGCAACAAATAAGGAATTTAACGTCACTGCAGCCTGCAAGGTAGGTGGGAAAGCAGTGAGTGTCCGGTAGCTGGGGAGTAGCCAGGCTGGAACTTGAACGCGGGTCATCCTATTGCTAATCTGTTATCTGTGGTCTACCACATTGTCCTGTAGTATCCTCTTCCTCTGGATGCTGTAGCCTAATCAGACCATGGATGTGCAAACAAATGCTAACATGATTCTTGAACATAAGGTAGCCCTGATATCCAGGATTAAAAGATGTCTAGGCCAAATGAGGAACAAAACAACTCTTTATTTTTCTTTGAAGATTCTATTTAAAGTGAACTTGGCATTTACATATATCCTCTAAGGTATAACTTAAATTTTGATTGATTTTCCTATGATATTGGTAATAGTGAATGCAATCATGTAATCATTGAGTCATTTAGTCATTCAGCAAACTGTGATCAATTATATTTCCGTGTTTTTCCTAGACTCGAAACATGCAAAGATAAAACATGGTCTTCATGAGCAGTATGTAGCCCACAAGTAATAACAAACAGATAGTTATGCTGTGTAGGGCATGCTGTAGTAAAGGTATAAATAAAACCTTGGGATACTCTTCACAGAGAGGACGAGGCATTGGTTCTGGGTCTTACAGGGGCAACAGGAGTTGTCTGGCTGGGAACTGATGGAAGGGTGGCCTTGGCATATGGCACTGTGCTTGTGAAGACAGAGATGTGGTTCTTTGTTGTGCATTGCCCAGGGTTTGGGAGTCACCGTGGAGTGTGATGTCCATGCACAGTACTCTCTTGATTCTCCCAAACCAGAGGGCTGTGGGATGGTAAAAGCCAAGCCTCAAATCCTCTCCTGCCTCACAGTGACCAGGATTTACTTAAAGAACATTTTTGAGTGTTTAGTGAAACATCATTATGTTGTCTGCAGTAACTGGAAATTTGTGATAAATACGGTAATGCTGGCCGGACTTGCTGATGGTGGTGTAGGAAACATCGTTTTCATGTTGCAAGTCAATGGTTTTTGCAAGTTTTGGGAAGAATTTTAATTTTTGAAATTCAGTTTTTTTGATGGCAGCAAATAGTTTGGGAACATTTTTTGTAAATAACTATTTGTGTTAATTACCAAGATAAAAGGGATACCATTAAATTTTATATTTCAGACTTTTGATTAGTGGTACTTAGAGTTCCCAACCTCAGCATGAGTTTTTTTAGTTAATTCAGTAAGAGACTATCTTTTTAACAGTTTAATTTCTCTTAGCACCACATGAGTCATGTCTCAGGACTGTTGCCTAGCTAAAATGTGAAAAATCAGTTATTAGTATCTGGCTTGTTTTTATTTTTCTAAATATACCAACTTAATAGGGTTAAGAAAAGCCCTACCAAAAGCTATTTCGTATGGTCATTTAGTCCCCACTAATAACTGTACCAGTGAGTACACTCAACTGAGTGTCAAGAGATACAACCTGGAAACAGTGGCTTTAACTTAGTAGAGGCTTTATTTTTCTCCCTGAATGATGAAGCAAGGTAGGCAGTCCGCACCTGATACGGTGATTTCTGTGTTCCCTCAGAGATCCAGACCTTTCTCAACTTACGGTCAGCCATCCTGGATGTGGGCATGTCCCCTCAGGGACGTAGGATGGCTGCTCTTCTCTCAGTATTAACATTTACATTGCAGACAGGATGAAGGGGATAGGGATAACACGCACTCCTGCCATCTGCCTGACTAGAACCCCACCTAACCACTTGTTTATTGATGTCACTGGGCAGAAAGGTTACGTGGCCATTCCTTGTTGCAAAGGAGTCCCAGAGAGTATAGATTTCTTTTTTTCATCAGCTGGGCCTATTGCTATTCTGAAATAAATCAGGACTCAGCTAGTGAGAAAGAAGGGAAAAAGGATATTTGGTTAGCAGCTCCAAAGTGTGTCACTGCACCCAATCTAAGGACCTTCAAGTATGCCTGTACAGAGCCCGGATCTTATATGTGTTTGCTGCATCACACTGGAGATGGAATTAATATTCCCTCCAGCAAGAGGCTGGATTGAAAAAGAAAATTCAAATAAAGCCAAAGTAGACACCTGTATTTGTCCTTAATAAATTGGGAAATCAAATAGGCTACACAAAGAATCTCTTAATATTTGTAACTGAAGGGTGTGTCCTCAAATATTCAGCCAAATGGAATGCCGAGAGCCTGTGTCAATTTTCGGTCTACCTAGTTTTTATTTGGAAACCAACAGCAGCAAGTAATAATACTCTCTTTTATAAGTTTCCTTCTCCTGCCCCCCGCCCCCCCGAAAGTACACTTTTTGAGTGCTAACCGAACCGAAAGGGAGCCCTGCACTGTAGGTGGTATTTTTTCAGTGCTGGTGGTAAGCAGAACAGGTAGGTTTGCCCTATACTGTGCATGCTATTCAGGGTACTCTTTGACCTTCAATTTTTTTTTTCTTTTTATGAGCTCTTATAATATATCAGGCACTATTCTAGGCTCCAGGGATCCAGCAGTGATTAAAATCTCTGCCCTCATAGAAATCTGCTGCCCTCTGCCCAGCAAAAATCTCTGCCATCTAGAACTTGGAATTTAGTGTTAGGTGAGCTCCTTATAATCTAATCATAGTGGTTTTTTTTTTTATAACTCTTGAGACTATTATTGCCCTTGCATTTTGTTTTTCTGTCTTTGAAACTTTTGTTGGCTGTGTGTGAGACATAATGGTTAATGAATTAAGCTATAGTCTTCAATTTCAGAAAGGGAAAACACAGGCAATTAAAAGTTGTGAGCAGAAAGACCTCTTTAGAATCTGTCAAATCATTTCATTTTAAGCTCTTTTATTTCACAGTTCTATCATGTAAGGTACCTTAATTACAGAATCCTTTCCTTTTCCTAATTAAATATTATAATACAGTCAAGGATTTTAGTTCTTTAGGCATTTCGTAATGCGTCCAAGAGCACTTAATATTTTGAACTTTGGGCATATAAAAAGTTTATTTTAAAATTAAAGGGGCAGTGGTTTTTGAAAAGAGCTATAGTCAAGTAATTAGAGTGCTGAGTTTGCTGGATGCCTTTTATTGCTTCCATGTGTTTAAAGATAATGAAAAGAAATTGGGAAAAAATCTAGGAGATTGTAGATCATTAGCTGTAGAATGTGCTTTTTAAAAATATTTGATCTCTCAAAGATATTTAGTGATGGATTCTTCAATAATTTTGTTCATTGATGAGCTCTCAGTATTATGTGCTTGTACTTGGATTGTATGCTACTTTGGGTGTTGGTGGATTTTTTACAATTTAAGTCAAAAATCCTAACAGAGATGCACCCTTTTAGGAATGGTCTTCATCTATTTATGTAAGTCAGGCAGGTACAAATCAGTCATTTAACTTGGCTCTTCATTATTCCTTCCTTCAAACAGTTATCTGAGTACCTACCCCCTGCCGGCTCTGATTTCTCAACAGTGAACAAAATAGATGTAGTTCCTGCTTTCATGAAGCTTGAAATCTAGAAGAGGGAGACAGTTGAGTAATATAAACACATGATAATGCCAAATGGTGATAACAGCTATGGAGAAAAATGAAGCAGGGTAAGAGGGAGAAGAAGTGATAGGAGGAGCTGCTCTTCTCATTCTTTGGTCACTGCTGTGAAGTCTCTGTTAGAAGGTGACATTGGAATAAATACCTAACAGAAGTGAGGGAGTGAGTCACATGGCTGTCAGGGGATGGGATATTTAAGATGGAGGGAACAGAAAATGCGAAGTCCTGAAATGAAAGCATGTCTGACTTCTGACTTGTTCAAGGAACGGCAAAGAGGCCCCTGCGGCTACACTGTAGTGAGCACGAGACAGGGAAGTAGGAGATGAGCTCAGAGAGATAACCAGGAAGATCATATGGGGACTTAGGCACCATTTTAAGAACTTTGCTTTTTATATTGGTTGAGGAGAAAGCCTGATGGGAGTGACTGATATTTCTTAAGTCTTACGGCCAAGATCACACTATTATGGTAATAGATTGTGGGAAGCCAAGGTAGAAGCAGGAAGAAACCAGCTGGGAAGGTACATTAGTACTACAGGTGAGAGAGGTTGGTGCTTGGATCAGGCTGGTGGCGGAAGCAAGGGTGGTAAGAGGTGGTGGCATCCTTGGTATCTTCTGCAGATAGATCCAAGGATTTGCTGAGGGATTTGGATATGGGGTATAAGGAAGAAAGGAGTTAAGGATGCCTCCAAAGTTTATGATTTGAGTGAAAAAGTAGAATTGCCATTTACCCTGATGTGGAACATTGCTAGAAGAGAAGGTAATAAAATCGAATTTGATTTTGAACATAGTAACTTTGATGATAGGCTTATGAGACAGTCAAGTGTACATATATCTAGTAGGCAGTGAGAGACAAGAATTTGAAGTTAAGGTAAGAGGTTACAGCTGGGAATATTAATTTGGGAGTCATCCGCATATAGGAGGCATTTAAAGACATGGGACTGAATGATGTCATGAAGGAAGTGAGCATAGAAATGGAAGAGAAGAAAAAGGAAAAACTAATAAGATGTTTCTAAAAACCAAGGGGATGGGGGAAAGAGATTGACAGGTGATGGGGGAAAGAGATTGACAGGTGATGCAGAAAATGATTACAAACTTAAGAATAACTATCAGTATGTTCAGGGAACTAAAAGAGGAGATTGAGAATTATGTTAGAAAACTAGAAATTATAAGAACAAATGAAAGTGTTAGAGCCAGAAAATGAAATATTCAAAATAAAGAATGCAATGGGTTTAATGAAAGATTAGATTTACTTGAAAAGTTAACCAAACATATTCTTAACATATGATCCAGCAATTGCATTCCTTGGTATTTTTTTTTTTTTTTCAAAAAAATGTTTTTTAAGATTTTATTTATTTGTCAGAGAGCGCACAGGCAGGGGGAGCAACAGGCAGAGGGAGAAGCAGGCTCCCCATTGAGGAAGGAGCCCAAGTGGGACTCGATGCCAGGACTCTGGGATCATGACCTAAGCTGAAGGCAGATGCTTAACTGACTGAGCCACCCAGGCATCCCTTTGCATTCCTTGGTATTTTTATACAAAGGAGTTAAACTTATGCCCGCAGAAAACTCTGCACTTGGATGTTTATTGTAGTTTAATTCATAATCGCCAAAACTTGGAAACAACCAAGATACACTTAAGTAGATGATGGATACAAAAACTGTGGTATGTCCAGGCAATGGAATATTACTCAGCACTGAAAAGAAACTACTTATCAAATCACAAAAAGACATGGAGGAACCTTAAATGCATATCAGTAAGAAGCCAATCTGAAAATGTTACATGTTGTATGATTCTAAGTACATGACATCTGGGAAAGACAAAAAGATGGAAACAGTAAAAAAAAAAAAAAAATCATCAGTGATTGCCCAAGGTATTAGGGAGGGAGGGATGAATAGGTGGAGTGGAGCATAGAGGATTTTTAGGGTGATGAGACTATTCTCTATGATACTATAATAAATGTGTAATGACATGTATCTATTGTCCAGGCCCATAGAATGTATAATACCAAGAGTCAACCCTAATGTCCCTTGGAACCCTAATAGAATTTGGATGACCTTGATGTGTCAGTGGCAGTTCATCATTTGGGACAGATGTACTACTCTGGTAGAGGATGTTGATAATGGGAAGGCTGTGCATGTGTGGGATGGGTATATGGGATATCTCTCAATTTTGCTATCAACTTAAACTCTTAAAATGTCTTAAAATAAAGGTAGGGCACAGTCAGGTTTAAAAAGTTGACTGAAAGATGAATCATATGGATGTCTTTAGACTGAAGCAGAGAAAGAAGCTGAAGAGCTATGTGGAATATGGTGGAAAGGTCTTAATGTGCATGTAATGGGTTTAAAAGTAGGGAAAAGGGAAAATAGAACAGAACAGTATTTGAAGAGCTACTGACTGAGCATTTTTGAAGACGGATACAAGAGGAATGGGAGAAGAATTGGATGCAATATATATAGAACATTGTTTTGAGGAGTTTCTTGTGAAAGGAGGCAGAGAATGAGGTGAGGACAAATGGGACAAGCAAGAAGGCTGTTTTCTTTTCTTGGTAGATATTGGAGCATGCTTATATGCTGATTGGAATGTTCCAGGAGAGAGACTGTTGGTACAGGAGAGGGGGAGGCAGTTGCCTGTGCTGTGTTCTTTCGTAGGTGACATTGGCTGGGATCCAGTGGCAAGAATCATGCCAGCTTTGCTGCACAGTTGCCCCCAAATTTCTGTTTGGCTTTAAATTACATAATGAACAAGGAAAGTAATCTGCTGTGGATTGATGGTTCTAACTATCCTTGATTTGCTCCAGTATTAATAGCATGTGGAAGCAAAATTCTTCTCATGCGTCACTCTGGTGATCTACCCAACTCCCATGCCCCAAATCCTATTAGATATTGAGACACGTGCCTAAGACCCCTGGGCCTGTTCTTTAGTGCTACTCTTTGAACAGTAGAGTCATTAGTAGAGCTGACGTGGCAGACAGACTGCTGAGATTTGAATTAAATTTTCTTGACATATTACATGTAGAAAAGGGGACAAATTATTTAACCTCCTGGATCCTCTGTTTCCTCATTGGTAAATTGTGCTGGATAGTGTATTAGTATCTACTCTGTAGGGTTATTACGAGTATTGAATGAGTTAGTGCATACGCGTTCCTAGAATTGTGTCTTGCACACAGGAAATACTCAAAAATGTTTCCTTCTACCGTCTCCGGTTCTGGGAAAACCTGTGGGAAGTGGAGGAATAGTTCTCACAGAGGCTATGCATAACAGCCCCTTGGGAGCTCTTAAAAAATACCGATGTCTGGGTTTTACCCTTTGAAGTTTTTTGTTTAAATAAGTTTTATTTAAGTAATTCCTACACCCAGCATGGGGCTTGAACTCAGAACCCCGAGATCAAGAGCTGCACGCTCTTCCAACTGAACCAGCCAGGCGTCCCTACCCTTTGAAGTTCTAATTTTTTATTGTTCCAGGGTGAGATCCCTAGGCCAATGGTAGGTTATTAAAAATGAAAACACTTCAGTTACTCTAATTTGTAGCCCTGGAAGTCATTCAGCATATTCCTGCCCTCAAGAAGCTTCTATCAGGCTTTAGTTTGCCAAAGCATTTACATAGGTGCTTTTGGCTGAGCTTTTTAAAAAACTTGGCTCATGGGTGCCTGGGTGGCTCAGTCGTTAAGCGTCTGCCTTCGGCTCAGGTCATGATCCCAGGGTCCTGGGATCGAGTCCCACATCAGGCTCCCTGCCCGGCAGGAAGCCTGTTTCTCTCTCTCCCACTCCCCCTGCTTGTGTTCCTGCTTTCGCTATCTCTGTCTCTGTCAAATAAATAAATAAAATCTTAAAAAAAAAAGAAAACTTGGCTCATATTTTTATTCTGGATGACTTTGAAATGTCTATAATAGTAATCACATTTATCTCCACAGACCCCCAACCAGCTAGAAAAAGTATGTATCATTCTTGTTCCCCATGTCATATCTGGTAGTCTGTGTTCTGCTGTATGGTTGTTTCATATGGGACTTTGTAGTCTGGGAGAAATTGCAGAAATCACACCAAATGAATTGTGCAGCGTGTCAAAAATAAAATGGAATATTCATGCCTGCACATTTGCTTTTTATGTGACTTAAAATGTATAGCCTTTGGGACAATGTTATCACGTTGACTCCATTATGGCAAGGAAAGCTAATTTAGGAGAGAAATTGGCTGGAGTGTCTCCTCTAATAGAAATAAACACAAAACTACTTTAGTATCTCCTCTTTTCAAGGACTGCTATTTTTTTGATAATATTTATAAACCCACAGATTGATATAGAAGCCCCTATAACTCATGTACCTGTGACTTGAAAATTTTTAAGACGATTTCTCCATGAATTAATAGTACCAATAAATGTGGGGCCATTTTAAAATCATAACTTGCAAATGGAATCTAGTATTACATTTTTGGCATACCTAGTAAAGGGGCCCATTGAGTAAATATGTTGATGATGCAGTGTGGGAAATGCTGGGGTAAGAATAAAAGCTGGTTTGCTTGGGGTAGTAGGTTAGTTCACCAGGGTCCTGCATGATGGCAAGGGGTAGCATAGGGGAAGAGGCACTGTGTAGATGGACAGCTGCAGGATGAGTAGGGGCAGCCAGATGCACAGGGAGGGGTGGGGGAAAGGGAGAGCACCATCTTTTGTGTTAAGTGGAGGAGCGTATGCTAGGGGTCATGAGATGGTGTGGCATCTGTGAAGTTTGACCATATCTGCGCATGCCTATCCTGTGTAATTATGAATGGCTTCACTTTTTACTAACAAAAAAAACTGATACGGATATTAAGTTGGGTGTCCAGTCCCCCTACCCATGGAGAAGACTTAGCTGCAGGAATGGTAGAAGGAAACGTTTAGGAGTTTCCATTCATTAGTTGCTTTTCATTCAGGTGGTTTATCTTTCATACCTGGCTAATTAGTCTATTTGGAAATAGTGACTTATTCTGCATAGACACCTGTGGTCTTACTGCCAATGTCTTTTTCTTCTGTGGGAGACATTCTTAGTTGCATTTTTCTTTTTCTTTCCTTTTTTTTTTTTTTTTTTGGTGGGATTAAGTCCTGTTTTAGGATACATGATGGTCTTTGCTTCTTAGCACTTTGATATTGGCCCTTGTGCTCTCTTCTTTTGTGACGTCACGTGGCCTGCACCGGACCCCCAGTGCAACTGGCAGCAGCATGCAAAGCAGTGACCCTCTGTTCGTAGCCCCAAATGAATGGTTTATCTCAAATTCTCACCTAGTTATTCTCTGTCCTTGTTGATGTCGAGTTCCCATGTCACCACCAGTCACTGTGGGTGGATTTTATTCTGTTCCTCATTTTACTGCCCAGCCGAAATCTTGGGAACATTACCTGTTTGCCTCGGACTTTGGTCTGTGAAATGGGGTTGCTGCTACTAATAGCATTTCTAAGAAGTGGGGGTTGAGTTTGCTACCCACATTCTCAAAATGCAATTCATTTTCACCTGCATTGTAGATTGAAAATGTTAAGGGTCAGTGCCACTGTTTATCCACACAGAGGCTAGCATTTCAAAGAACTGAATTTTGAAGTTGGCTTTAGCAGTCAGTGACATAATTTTTTCCTCCTATATTGAACTTGAGATTGCTTAATTTACTGAATCACTTCCTATTCACTATGTATTAAGGAAAATCTTGCACTTGAATTCAGATGAGGAGGATGGGATTCCGTGAGATCAGTGAGTTGGCCCATGCCTTTGCCCCAAATGCCAGACCATTCAGAGCAACATCAAAGTTGTGCTAGTTTGAAGCAATTTTATTTTGTAATCAACATAATTCAGGATTCAAGGAAAGAACTACAGTTATACTTTTTATTTTCAGCTTTATATTCTGTAATTAGACATCAGGACCCATCATCAGGAAGCTTATTGTCAATAACTTTAATGTTTGAATGGATTTTGTGTATCATTTTTATCCTGAGAAAGTCTCCTTTACTGTTCTTCTGAGTATTAGTATTGCCTGCATTTAATTACTTGCTTTGTCATTTTAGTTCTCTTGGCTGTGGCAAGTACACGAGATGTTGGAAATCCAATCTCCAGGTGTTTCTCACCTTTTTTAATAAAGGTTTGAAGGATGGCTTTTCTGCTGAGGTTGGTAATTTGTACCTAGTTAAGAAAGGAGTGGAGTGGGTTGTGGGAGATCCTGAGGCTAGGAATCTTAGGGAGAACTTAGCAACTTGACCACTCGCCCTAGTTGGGTCCCCCAGTAGAGAGTTGTCTTCTGTAAAATGGGGTCAGTAAGAGTACCAGTCCCACAGGATGGTGGTGAAGTCTAACCGTTAATTCATGTAAAATGCTTGGCACAGCGCCTGAAACATGGGAAGCATGGAAATGTTAATGGTTACTGGTTTGGTATAGTTTTGCTTGAGAGAATTGCCAGGACATCATACTTAATGTCTAAAGAAAACTGTCCATGCTTGTAAAATAGGATTTGCTTAACATTCAAAAGTAGTAGAAATAAGAAGCCAGGGGTAGGAGGAAATCTAGCTTTGGCCCAGTAGATCTCCAGCTGCTGGTTGCTGAGCCAAGTGGGAACAGTGGTCCTCAGCAGAGCTCTTGTGGCAGAGAGTGGAGGAATCCAGTGGGGGAGAAATCTGAAAGCTACTGTAGACTTGCTGAGGGAAAAAAAGAACAGGGCAAGTGTGCAAAGCTCTAAGAATCCCGAGTTTAGTGGATATAGCAAGAACGCAGCATCCATAGTGTGAGATCCTGTGCCTGACTCTCAGTCTGGTTGCCTTCGCAGTAATTCGGCTAAAGGAAAACCGTAGAAGCAGCATGAAAGAGCTTTCTTCTCATCCAGCGTCGGTCACATCTCAGGCTTAGTTCTCAGAGAAGCTAGTCTCAGAGACACATGGGTAGTGTTCTCAAATAATTTATAGCGAGGTGTGCCCTGTGACTGGGATACTGCGGGTGTACTAGCAATTGAGAAACGTGCTCCGGCTTACTGGTACGGAGAGACGGGGCACAAATTCTTGGTGATTTAAAATGAGAGGCGATGAATAGGGATGGTGAAGGTTACTGGGTTTCAGGCGGTTCTTCGTGTCCTTTGAGACTGGGTGGCTAAAGCACGCCGGGGGCTCTTTGGGGTGAGGTCATGGTTGGGAAAGGGGCCAAAGGAGGGAACTAGTGCAGATGGAACATGAAGGATGGCAGGCTGGCCCAGGGACTTGGAGATCTCCCCCCTGGATTCAGTGGTGAGGGTGGGTGTGGGAACAAAGACCAGAAAAGCAGGAGAGAGCCGGCCGGTCACTGGGCTGGGAAGCCCCACAGGTGAGGAGAGTATGGACTTGGGGCCCTTGGCTCAAGAGGGTGTTGGAAGTGATTGTCCACAGGTCCCAGACTGGAGACAAGGAAATTGTTGAGGGTCTGGAGGACCCTGGGAGCGCCAAGGGGAACTGTTTGTGCAGTAAGTGAGCTAGGACAGTGGGAAGCCAGGAGGAAAGAATTTCACTTCTGACTTGGGTCAGGGGATGCGGGCATCTAAAAGAGTGTGACATTTGAGTTGCCCCTTGAATGAAGAATAGAAGTTCGCCAGGAGGAAAGGAGGTAAAGGCAGAATTGAAGGGCAAAGCTTATCTCTCAACTTGAACTTGAATGTTTGCCCAGCTTTTTGGCGGTAGGGAAAAGTGATAAGGGATGAGCCTGAGAAGCCAGGTTACTGCTGGGACGTGCAGGACTTGCTAATGCCTTGCTCAAGATGTGGTAGTTTACACTGCAGAATTGGGGTGATTCTCAGTGAAGGTGTGGCAATTAACCTTCTGCAGTACGGGGTTAAAATTTTTGTGAGGCTATTACAGAAGTTGACAGTTCTGTGTGTCCTGATCTTATTCAAAAAGGAAGCATAAGAACAAACACTCCAAGGTCAAATACAAATGGCTCTTGGAGTTACTGTTACTTTGAATTAGTCATAGCTCTGTCGATATTTCTCCATTGGTACAGATCACCACTGCTTGGTAATGTATACGTCTTAGGTTTAAGAAACCTAGAATGAAAATATTCTAATGTTCAGTACAGTGGTTGTAGTTTGTTAAAAAACCTACCAACCCTTGATCTTTGTCTTAATTATCTCTTGAGTGGATCAGTTCTTTCAGAGCTTGTGGTAAGTCAGGATTGTGGAAGCCACTTAGTGATGTTACCTTATGAATATGACCTGTATGATCCTATTTGAGATAGAATATGCTAGTTTAAAAGGAAGTTTTGGCTGAAGAAATTCTCAGAAAAACTACTTTTTATTGAAGGTGTATAGAAAAAGGCTAAGCAAGAGATTTTCTTTTCACTGAAGATTCCAGGCAGTGTCTTACCAAAACTATTGTTGACTTCCTTATAAGAACAAGCACAAAATCTGTTACAAAGAAGATGAAGGGATACGGTTAGAGATGGAAGAGCATGGTTATAGAAGGAAGAGTATGGTTAGAGAAGGAAGAGCATGGTTAGAGAAGGAAGAGCATGGTTAGAGAAGGAAGAGCATGGTTAGAGAAGGAAGGGCTTGGTTAGAGAAGGAAGGCCTTGGTTAGAGAAGGAAGGCCTTGGTTAGAGAAGGAAGGCCTTGGTTAGAGAAGGAAGGCCTTGGTTAAAGAAGGAAGCATGATTTTTTTGCTCTTTTGTAATAAAGAAGGTGAGATAAAGCTGTTACTTGAAAATTTTTGAACAAACCAGAAACCTGACTCAAGTCTTACAGCTTGCCAGGGCCAGTGTCCATTCACAGTGGTATCAGCATAATTATTAATAGTGCCCCCTCTCGCTCTAAAGTGTCCCACTTTGGAAAGGGAAATTTAAAAAAAAAATTTTTATTAACATATACTGTATTATTTGTTTCAGGGGTACAGGTCTGTGATTCATCAGGCTTACCTAATTCACAGCGCTCACCATAGCACATACCCTCCCCAATGTCCATCACCCAGCCACCCCATCCCTCCCACCCCCCTCCACTCCAGCAACCCTCAGCTTGTTTCCTGAGATTAAGAGTCTCTTATGGTTTGTCTCCCTCTCTGGTTTCATCTTGTTTCATTTTCCCTCCCTTCCCCTATGATCCTCTGTTTTTTTTTTTCTCAAATTCCTCATATCAGTGAGATCATATGATACTTGTCTTTCTCTGATTGACTTATTTCACTTAGCATAATACCCTCTAGTTCCATCCATGTCGTTGCAAATGGCAAGATTTCATTTTTTTGATGGCTGCAAAATATTCCATTTGTGTGTGTGTGTGTGTGTATCATCTTCTTTATCCATTCATCTATTAGTGGACATCTGGGCTCTTTCCATAGTTTGGGTATTGTGGACATTGCTGCTATAAACATTGGGGTGCACATACCCCTTCGGATCCCTACATTTGTATCTTTGGGGTAAATACCCAGTAGTGAAATTGCTGCATCATAGGGTAGCTCTATTTTCGACTTTTTGAGGAACCTCCATACTGTTTTCCAGAGTGGCTGCACCAGCTTGCATTCCCACCAACAATGTAGGAGTGTTCCCCTTTCTCCGCATCCTCGCCAACATCTGTTTTTTCCTGACTTGTTAATTGTAGCCATTCTAACTGGTGTGAGGTGGTATCTCAATGAGGCTTTGATTTGGATTTCGGAAAGGGAAATTTTTGTCACTTGTCCCATATATAGGCCTCCTTCCCTGACACAACTCTTAGAACACTGTATGTTGCTGTTTAATCTTTCACCAAGAGCATTAGTTTTGTTTTTTTTTAATATCATTGCTTTTATGGTGAGCATGCCATCTCATAGTCTTTTCCACTTAATATTCTCTTATATTTTTATATATTCCTGCACAGTTTTGTGTTTTTTTTTCACTGCTGCTGTATCAGGAGTGCATTGAGCTAAAACTCAACTAGTAGTGGCTTACATGGTAAACAGTTTGTTGATTTCACTTAAGAAGAAACCTGGAAATAGATGGTCTGGGGCAGGTGTGACTGCTCAAGGATGCTCTCAAGGGTGGAGACCCAGTCTTCCCATGCTGCCATCCTTGGGGTATGGTTTTTATCGTCCTGTAGCACTTCAGGCATTGCCCCTGTACTCCGTGGGGAAGATGGGGGGAAGGCTAAGAGCAAAAGAGGCCCTGCCAGCTGAATTTGTCCCTTTGTAGGATTTTTTCTCTAAGACCTATCCAGTAAATTGTGTGATTGTCTTACTGGTTAGAAGTGGGTCCCATGGTTACTTCTAGCTGCAAGACTTTCTAGGAAATTTTCAAATGCTATATTGGAGGATGACAAGGAAGATGGGTCTCTGAATGACTTTTTGATACCCTGCCTACCAAACTTTGTCACAGCTGTGAAGAAGTACTTTGAGGTAGGAGTGTGGTTGTTGGAATAATACTTTTCTTTCAAGAGTTAACCCCTGCCATACCACTACAAAACCATATAGCACCCATGACTGAGCAAGGATTAGGAAAGGTTAAATTGAACTCTTTTAAAGAGTGAGGTACAGGGCATCTTACACAGTGTCCAACTTAATTTCTTAATTTAATTCTGCAAATAAAGCTGATTCACCAACTCTTTCCAGAGTGTGTATTTCATTAGCTTAGATTGTGTGAAGCATGACTGACTCTACAAGGTACTTAATGTCATTAAAAATTTGGAAAAAATGCTGTTCAATTTTTAGAAGCATCTTGTAATGTCAGATATGTTAGCAAACCAATTTTAATTTCTCCCATTTTTAGCTGAGCTAGAGACTCACCAAATATGTACATAAACATTCTGATTCTTTCATATCTTCGTTCAGTGCCTTGATTTTGTTTAATGTAAACACAGAGTATACTTTATGTAATGTCTGGTGCTGCTATGGTTCCAAACCATATTTAGTCGACGTTGGATGCAAGCGATGAAATGTAATTGACTTCCCAGCTCCCTTTCCCATTCTCAAAGAAAAACTGTCCCTAAGCATTGTCCTTGGGATCTATGATCTTCTTTTTGTAAGTTGAAAATTTTGTTGGGTGATTATCCTTCCTTTTGTCCTCCTTATCCTTTTATCCTGTATTCAGTTTTTATGTTCTCCCATCTCCTATAGGCGGTCACTTTAATGTGCATTTTTTTATTTGAATGAGCTATTATAAAATATGTATTTTATGTGAGTGTTTTTCTATATTCTATTTTGTATTGCTTGTATTTGTATTATTTGCATTTTTAAATATTACCTCTTCCCAAAGATGATGGAAGAAAGATAAAGAATACATAATATCTTAAAATGTATATAAAATAAATATTTCCTACTTTTTTCTCCACTCCACACAGTGTTTCTAAGACCATTTCCATGTTAAGTATAAATACATGGCATCTTGGTCTCTAAGTGTTCCATGGGCTGCACTTTACTTAAGCACTGTCTCATTGATGGGTACTTGGGTTGCCTCCTGACCATGTCCAGCATTTCCCTCTTGCTGCTTGTTACCCCTAGATGGCATGGTGGTCTTTTCCTAGGGCTGTTTTCATGTGGGACACATCTTCTTACCTTCTTAGGTCCTTGCTCATGCCACCTTGGGAGAAGTGCATTCGTTAGCAAGATAAGCGGTGGCACGGGCCAGTTTTATCAGAGTGTGGCCTCTCCTGGACCCTGGGGTGGGGTATAGTCTTGCTCCCTTTCTCTGCCGCTGTAAACAAGGCTTCAGTGACCATTCCCATTCATGTTGCCTCATAGACCTGTGTGAGAATTTCCATGGGACTTGAACATAGGAGCAGAACTGTTGGGTCATGGGTTAATTACATACATCGTTGTACTTAAATAGTGCCCTAGTGCTTTTATAGTGGTCATACCATGTGCACTTCTCTCACCAGTTGTGTGAGGTCTTCCCCTGTCTATGTACCTGGCTGCACTTGGTATCTTTCAGCTTGCTGATATTTGCTAGTTCTGTTTGATGTGAAGTGGTAACTCCTGGTTTTAATGAGCTTTTCTCTGATTTCCTTTCTGAGCATGCCATCAAATGTGTGTTTCTCTTTGGTAAACTGCTGGTTCACATCTTCGCATTTTTCTGCTGTACTTATCTATTGTTGATTTGTGAAGCTTTCTTATATATTGTAGAAAAAAATCTTTTGTCAGTTTTATGCATTTGAAATACCTGCTAACGTTTTCTCAGCTGTTGATTAACTTATTTTTACTTGTTTTTGTAGATTGCTAAGCCAACAGCCTGGCTCGCTCTCTCTCTCTCTTTTTTTTTTTTTGGTGTTAGATTTTCAAAAAGCATTTATTGTACCTTAATTTTGAAGAAACATTTCTACTTAACTCGCTAAGAAATCACTGAGCCTTTCTGAGACATAAATTGCTTTATTTTTATCTGTTGCAACTATTACTTGTGATTTTTTAAGATCTGTAGAGAGAGTAGTTTAGAGCAAATTGAAATAGAAGTTGAAAGTTTAAGCTGCTTTTATAGCTTTCCAGCCTTTCTCTTCATTAGCATAGCAAAGTGGTCATCTACATGAAACTATACCTTGCCTTTTTCTATTTAGTTAAAAAATTTAAAACTGCATTATATAGTATAAGGCTCTCTAGGTTACGTGAAGTCTGACAAAGACACGAGATGCAAGTGTATTTATTCAGCTTTGTTTCCCCAATAGAGAACTTGGATGTATAATGTGAAAGTTAAAACTTGACAAGAATGTGCTGATCATCAAGTCATAGAATCTGTGTTGCCTTAAACGCATGAATGAATATATTGTGTGGGAATTTTGAGAGTCTAAACTTGGAAATAAAATTTATTAACCTGTGCTGGAACAAAGTGGAATGAGTGATGTTTTTTGAGGAGGGGAGAGGTAATAGGTCTTAAGAGAGTAACTGGCTTCCATCCAAATATAACCAGAAGCCAACTACCTGCTTAGTTTGTTGCAAGAGAGTTTTTGGACTCTTGGGGCAAAGGCAGAGATAGAAGACCATTTCTTGGCATGTCTGTATGGATTACAGTGAAGGAAAAATACTAAATTTCTCATTAGCTTTTGCTTCCTTATTAGAGAGAATGATATGATGATCTGGAAGGGTAGCAACAAACCTTAGTAAGAGGGATTAGAGATGTAAGATGAGTGAAAAGATCAGATACAAGTGCCTTTTGATCATAATGAGTTCAGATTTTCTGTTGTGGATGAATTGCATTCCAGTATCCTGGAGAAATCTTTAGATGGAATTGCTGAAAATAGAGTTCTCCTGTCTTTCCAAACTCCTGGTGAGTGAGAACCGTGCCAGAACTGGAGATAGTGGTGTCTAGTTTCTGAAAGGCGTAAGAAAGAGGTGGATTCTGCCATGTTGGTATGGTTTCCAGGCAGAATTCCAGACTGATGATGAATGGATAGATGATGAAGCTCTGAACTGTCATGAGTCCTGGGTTGTGAACAACAGGATCCAATTCTGAATAACTGCAATACAAATGCGTCTTACTAAAGGATATTGGGTGTCTTGAAGGGAAGATTTAGAGAGCTGGTCTCAGAAAATGGCAGACCCCAGGGGAAACCAGACGTGAAAATACAGCCAGCCTGTGCTGAGGGAAAGGAGCCATGAGAAAGCTGCCACTGGGGCTCCTGCTGTTAGAGGGTCACTCCTGCCTGCTGGACCCGGGACTCGGCCGCCAGGATGCATTCTGAATTGCCTTTGCTTTCTGTGCCGTTTCCTGCAACTCAAGTCCTTACTAGGTACAGCTGTTGGCTGAGTTTTGGGATGTTGCCCATGCTCTATCTGCCTGGGTTTTGTGAGACTTTGCCTATATATATATTTTTTTATTTTATTATGTTAATCACCATACATTACATCATTAGTTTTTGATGTAGTGTTCCATGATTCATTGTTTGCATATAACACCCAGTGCTCCATTCAATACGTGCCCTCTTTAATACTCATCACCAGGCTAACCCATCCCCTCACTGCCCTCCCCTCCAGAACCCTCAGTTTGTTTCTCAGAGTCCATAGTCTCTCATGGTTCATCTCCCCCTCCGATTTCCTCCCCTTCAGTTTTCCCTTCCTACTATCTCCTTCTTCTTCTTTTTTTTTTTTTTTAACATATAGTGTATTATTTGTTTCAGAGATACAGGTCTGTGATTCAACAGTCTTACACAATTCACAGCGCTCACCATAGCACATACCCTCCCCAATATCTGTCACCCACCACCCCATCCCTCCCACCCCCCACCACTCCAGCAACCCTCGGTTTGTTTCCTGAGATTAAGAATTCTTCGTATCAGTGAGATCATATGATCCGTGTCTTTCTCTGATTGACTTATTTCGCTCAGCGAATAATACCTTCCACTTCCATCCACATCGTTGCATATGGCAAGATCTCATTCCTTTTGATGGCTGCATAATATTCCATTGTATATATATACCACAACTTCTTTATCCATTCATCTGTCAATGGACATCTTGGCTCTTTCCATAGTTTGGCTCTTGTGGACATTGCTGCTATAAACATTGGGGTACACGTACCCCTACATTTGTATCTTTGGGGTAAATATGCAGTAGTGCAATTGCTGGGTCATATGGTAGCTCTATTTTCAACTTTTTGAGGAACCTCCATGCTGTTTTCCAGCGTGGCTGCACCAGCTTGCATTCCCACCAACAGTGTAGGAGGGTTCCCCTTTCTCCACATCCCCGCCAACATCTGTCATTTCCTGACTTGTTAATTGTAGCCATTCTGACTGGTGTGAGGTGGTATCTCATTGA